>NC_088416.1:36168806-36396306 GCF_034236695.1 Oncorhynchus nerka
TCTGCCTGAATGAGGCCAGTCATTACCCCATCATTACTCTGCCTGAATGAGGCCAGTCATTACCCCATCATTACTCTGCCTGAATTCATTACCCCATCATTACTCTGCCTGAATGAGGCCAGTCATTACCCCATCATTACTCTGCCTCAATGAGCCAGTCATTACCCCATCATTACTCTCTGCCTCAATGATGAGCCAGTCATTACCCCATCATTACTCTGCCTCAATGAAGCCAGTCATTACCCCATCATTACTCTGCCTCAATGAGGCCAGTCATTACCCCATCATTACTCTTCCTGAATGAGCTAGTCATTACCCCATCATTACTCTGCCTCAATGAGGCCAGTCATTACCCCATCATTACTCTGCCTGAATGAGGCCAGTCATTACCCCATCATTACTCCCCATCATTTACTCTGCCTCAATGAAGGCCAGTCATTACCTCATCATTACTCCTGAAGGAGGCCATCATTACCCCATAATTTCTCTGCCTGAATGAAGCCAGTCATTACCCCATCATTACTCTGCCTGAATGAGGCCAGTCATTACCCCATCATTACTCTGCCTGAATGAGGCCAGCCAGTCATTACCCCATCATTACTCAATGCCTCAATGCCTCAATGAGGCCAGTCATTACCCCATCATTACTCTGCCTGAATGAAGCCAGTCATTACCCCATCATTACTCTGCCTCAATGAGGCCAGTCATTACCATTACCCCATCATTACTCTGCCTGAATGAGGCCAGTCATTACCCCATCATTACTCTGCCTGAATGAGGCCAGTCATTACCCCATCATTACTCTGCCCAATGAAGCCAGTCATTACCCCATCATTACTCTGCCTCAAATGAGGCCAGTCATTACCCCATCATTTCTCTGCCCCCATCATCATTACTCTGCCTGAATGAGGGCAGTCATTACCCCATCATTACTCTGCCTGAATGAGGCCAGTCATTACCCCATCATTTCTCTGCCTGAATGAGGCCAGTCATTACCCCATCATTACTCTGCCTGAATGAGGCCAGTCATTACCCCATCATTTCTCTGCCTGAATGAGGCCAGTCATTACCCCATCATTACTCTGCCTGAATGAAGCCAGTCATTACCCCATCATTACTCTGCCCGAATGAGGCCAGTCATTACCCCATCATTATTTCTCCCTGAATTAAGGGCCTCTACCCCTCATTTCTCTGCCTGCCCAGTCATTACCCCATCATTACTCTGCCTGAATGAGGCCAGTCATTACCCCATCATTACTCTGCCTGAATGAGCCAGTCATTACCCCATCATTACTCTGCCTCAATGAAGCCAGTCATTACCCCATCATTACTCTGCCTCAATGAGGCCAGTCATTACCCCATCATTTCTCTGCCTGAATGAGCTAGTCATTACCCCATCATTACTCTGCCTCAATGAAGCCAGTCATTACCCCATCATTACTCTGCCTGACTGGGGCCAGTCATTACCCCATCATTACTCTGCCTGAATGAGGCCAGTCATTACCCCATCATTACTCTGCCTGAATGAGCCAGTCATTACCCCATCATTACTCTGCCTCAATGAAGCCAGTCATTACCCCATCATTACTCTGCCTCAATGAGGCCAGTCATTACCTCATCATTACTCTGCCTGAAGGAGGCCAGTCATTACCCCATAATTTCTCTGCCTGAATGAAGCCAGTCATTACCCCATCATTACTCTGCCTGAATGAGCCAGTCATTACCCCATCATTACTCTGCCTGAATGAGGCCAGTCATTACCCCATCATTACTCTGCCTGAATGAGTCCAGTCATTACCCCATCAGTACTCTGCCTGAATGAGCCAGTCATTACCCCATCATTACTCTGCCTGAATGAGGCCAGTCATTACCCCATCATTACTCTGCCTCAATGAAGCCAGTCATTACCCCATCATTACTCTGCCTCAATGAGGCCAGTCATTACCCCATCAATACTCTGCCTGAATGAGGCCAGTCATTACCCCATCATTACTCTGCCTGAATGAGGCCAGTCATTACCCCATCATTTCTCTGCCTGAATGAGGCCAGTCGTTACCCCATCATTACTCTGCCTGAATGAGACCAGTCATTACCCCATCATTGCTCTGCCTGAATGAGGCCAGTCATTACCCCATCATTTCTCTGCCTGAATGAGGCCAGTCGTTACCCCATCATTACTCTGCCTGAATGAGGCCAGTCGTTACCCCATCATTACTCTGCCTGAATGAGGCCAGTCATTACCCCATAATTTCTCTGCCTGAATGAGGCCAGTCATTACCCCATCATTACTCTGCCTGAATGAGGCCAGTCATTACCCCATCATTTCTCTGCCTGAATGAGGCCAGTCATTACCCCATCATTACTCTGCCTGAATGAAGCCAGTCATTACCCCATCATTACTCTGCCCGAATGAGGCCAGTCAATACCCCATCATTACTCTGCCTCAATGAAGCCAGTCATTACCCCATCATTACTCTGCCTCAATGAAGCCAGTCATTACCCCATCATTACTCTGCCTCAATGAGGTCAGTCATTACCTCATCATTACTCTGCCTGAATGAGGCCAGTCATTACCCCATCATTACTCTGTGTGTGGAGGCAGGCAGAGATGACGAGAGCACTTAGACCATCTGAATGGATGGATGAATCCTAGTCTCTTTCTCTGTTTTTCTTTCTCTGTTTCTCATTCTCATCTCTTTAATTCATTCTCTATCATTCCCATTCTCCTGTTTCTCTCCTGCTCTCCTTCACTTTCTCTCTCTCACTCTCCTCCCTCTCGCCTGTTCTCTCTGTAATCACCCCCAAACTGTATTTCACAGATTTCTCATTATTACAGTAATGAAGGCATGGAGAACTAGGGAAGGCCTGTGATTGTGATGCATGTATTCAATCGTTTCACCTGCATGAGCCTGTGGCTTTTACCAGGTGATTAGTATTACTGTCACATCACAACCCTGGTCTGCTTGAACTCCTAATAGTGCTACCAACATGAGTGCTCAAAATACCTGCAGATTAGGCCACAACAAGTGACCTACACTTTTCTATTTACGAAACCAAATGTTATTAAAACACTTTTTATGACTAATGGATTTGTATTCATTTACTTTAATGATCCCAAGTAATGTATTCAGAACTGATCTTATTGATTCATTGCAGCAAATGATTTTATTTGACTGCTCTTGGGGGTTTTCTGTTTGTGTTCAATGCATCCTGAATCCTATAGCAGCATCACTAACACCTTGTTTGTAATTGGGGATTACCTCAGGGTTCTGGAGAGTAGGGAAAGGCTGTGTTTGTCAGGAACGTGGACAGAACAATGAAACTCTCCAATTCCAAGAAAATAGATTTGCAATCAGAACAGAATCATTTGGAATGTGTTTCTGGCAGGGGATTTGTTTCCTATTATGACAGTATCTGTTTTTCTACATTTTAAGCCTTTTCTGCTCTCTAGGTATTTATCGTTTCCATAGAGAGAGAGAGAGAGAGAGAGAGAGAGAGAGAGAGAGAGAGAGAGAGAGAGAGAGAGAGAGAGAGAGAGAGAGAGAGAGAGAGAGAGAGAGAGAGAGAGAGAGAGAGAGAGAGAGAGAGAGAGAGAGAGAGAGAGAGAGAGAGAGAGAGAGAGAGTTATCTGAGCCATTAGTTCCGGGGGAACGTGATGAGTTCTGCCCATTTGTGGAGCTGTCTGGAGCAGCAGGAAGTGTCCATGATTGATGGGCAGCTGTAACATTGCAATGAGGCTCATTTTCAGAGACTGGGAGACCTTACCAGCCATACATCCTCATCATTTCTTATTAAACATCCTAGTGCTTCTCAATCACCCACCAACCAGTCTGAGTGTTCCCTCCCAGTCCTGGCTCGACATCAACAGCCACACAGCAGCCTAACACAGAGCACAGCACATCACAACTAGGAAATTCATATTTTCCCCAAAATCAACCAATTTTCAATACGTGGAATAATTCATATTTATCCAGAGTCCCATTTAAAGCATTTAAAACCAAGATATGGTCACCGTGAAAGAGTTCTCCCCAAACAAGAGGGGTGCTGCTCCACCTTGTCGTCTTGGCTGCGCCACTATGTAAAGATTTCAGAGAAAATTAAACTGATATTTAGTAATGATAGAGTAACTATCATTGATCACATTGACATTGTTGTGAATTGCGAAACAGGCCGTTTTTGAGCTTTATCATGTTCCTCATATAAACTTTGTAACGGGAGTCAAACGACAGTCAAATTACCAAGGTAACTGAACTTGACAGATAACTTCCTTCAACAAAAGACAGAATGTCTCCTAAATTTGGTAAAATCGAGTTGATTATTATATAGATAGCAGGTCAGATCATGAATAATGTGGAAGTCTGTTAGAAATGTTTTTCTCATACCATTTGTTGAACTATGCTCTCATATGGGCAGCAATGCGAGACAGCACAGAGAAGCGGGGGAAATGTTTTAGCGGTATTCTGACATGCATAGGTAAGAGACGTACTTTGATAATACAACCTCTGGATTACAGAATAAAGATAGAATTATCATTATAATAATATTTGACCCCTTTGTTTCCCCAATTTCGTGGGATCCAATTGGTAGTTACAGTCTTGTCCCATCGCTGCAACTCCCGTACGGACTCGGGAGAGGAGAAGGTCTCCTCACAGCTTCTTGACACACTGCTTCTTAACCCAATTTGTCTGCGGAAACACCTTACAACTGGCGACCGAAGTCAGCTTGCATGCGCCTGGTATGCCGCAGGAGTCGCTAGAGCACGATGGGACAAGGACATCCTGGCCAACCAAACCCTCCCCTGACCCAGACGATGCTGGACCAATTGTGTGCCGCCTCATGGGTCTCCCGGTCGCGGCCGACTGTGACACAGCCTGGGATCGAAGACAGGCCTGTAGTGATGCCTCTAGCTCTGCGATGCAGTATATTAGACTGCTGTGCCATTTGGGAGGCCAAAGTTGGGGATTTATATGCGAGACAGGAGTCAGGATGTTGGGTTTCAGTGGGGTTGGGACTGGATAGGACAATAGCCTAGGCTCTAGGACATGAGAAGATAGAATCTTCCCTCATGCCTCTGAATTAAGACCTATGTAGTGAATTGTGCATAGACCTTTCAAATTTGTGACTGTCTTAAAAGTCACACGTTGTTTTATAGGCTATACTGAAGAGGTTTCCTGTATTAACTGCATTCAAGTCCTGTGAATTTATGGCGACTTTGTGTGAAGTAGATATGCTAAGGGCCTAGGCTAAAGGCTTCCATGCGACAACCTGTTTATCAAAAATAAATGTAATAGCATATAATCTAATCTGCTGCTGCGCATGTTGTGTATTTTGTGGAATTGCATTAGCGCCACATTGGGGGAAAATATTGTAATTTCCCAGGTCTTCTCATTTTATTTTTCAGGAAATGTGAAGTGTTCTCGAGACAGTCCCGGTATCTCGGTTTCCCATGTTAATCCCTAATCACAACACAGAACCAAAAGCCCGGAACAGAAGTGATCAAGCCCGGAACATATAATTCAGTACACATCTAAATATTCCCAATTTCAGAGTTCAGAAAGTTGTGTTTTCACAGGGAAGTGTGTTGAGTGACAGGACGATGATATTCCTCATTTGTCTGGTGGTGATTGTTAATCAGTGTCTGTGTTAGTGTCCCTGAGCTGGTAATCAGAGAGAGGCTGCAATGCCATTATGGTACTGCTGTCAGACACTGGAGCATTGTGAGTGTGTGCAATGCCATTATGGTACTGCTGTCAGACACTGGAGCATTGTTAGCGTGTGTGTGTTTGTGTGTGGAGTTTTAGAGAGCAGTGTCACGGACCAGACAGATCACCAGTCTGCCACTCTCTCTCACCCTCTCTCTGTGTGTGTCTGCTTAATGAATGTCTTCACATTAGAAGGCTGGCGCAGCAGCAAGTCCAAATGCCAACGGCCCATTGACTAACTGATAGGCTAGACACTGGCTCTACAGCATTAAGATTTTTCTCACTATTTCAGAAGAAAGGTAAATGTCTCCCAGAGAGACTGGCTCAACTCATACAAAAGGAAACTGGCAAATGCATGCTCACAAATTGCAAACATTTAAGCTAGCATTGATTTAGCAGAAGTACAAAATATACACACACAGCTACTGTTCTGGGTTTTGTGTCACACAGAATGGGGCAGAAACATTTGACCGTGTGTCTGTTTGTCCATGTGTCTGTTTGTCCGTCTGTCTGTCTGTGTGTGTGCTCACACAGTGTTGGCGCTAGGGTTGCAAAGGGTCGGAAACTTTCCGGTAAACTTCCTGAATTTTTCAGGAAATTTTCCATGGGAAGTTAGCTTATAACAGTGAACCTTTTTGTGGGATAACATAAGGGAATTCTAGGTCTTGTGGCATATTTTGGTTAAACTATCCCCAATTCAATGGAATTGGAACCCTCTGCATGCACAGTGCATTCTTCCATCACATGTACAGCCGATTCTCAAGATCTCAGCCCAGTCAAAACTGTTCGCTGCTCTGGCCCCCCAATGGTGGAACAAACTCCCTCACGACGCCAGGACAGCGGAGTCAATCACCACCTTCCGGAGACACCTGAAACCCCACCTCTTTAACGAATACCTAGGATAGGATAAAGTAATCCTTCTCACCCCCCCCCTTAAAAGATTTAGATGCACTATTGTAAAGTGGCTGTTCCACTGGATGTCATAAGGTGAATGCACCAATTTGTAAGTCGCTCTGGATAAGAGCGTCTGCTAAATGACTTAAATGTAAATGTAAATCTAATGAGATGCTATTGAGCCCACACTACTACACTGTCTGAGCCAAGGACTACATGCTTTCCGGTAAGTTTTGATTACAATACTGGGTGGGGTGAATATGTTTTATATGACATACATGATTTTTTGTTAACTAGTAAATAGTAGCCTACAGCAAAGTGTGTTTAAATAATTTCTAACATGTTAACAATTTCTGCTAGTTAGTTTTTGCTACCATGTGGGTTTTAGCTTGCTTGAGCCTGCTAACTGAGGAGTGTTAATTCACCTGTCTCCATCCTCTTGGACCTTTCTGAGAGTATCTATGTTTAATCTAACTGCTTAACTATTTATCTGTACATGGAATTCTATTTTTTTTTAACAAATGTATTTCTAATCTTGACAGGAAAATGCCACAGGACTATCTGATGTGTAGAGACATTTCACTGCAGCTAATGTAGAAGGAAAAGCTGTGGACCTTTGCAAATACTGTGGCAAATCATATGTGAAAAATGCAACAAATATGCAGAATCATCTGGGCAAGTGCATAAAGTTCCCTTAGCGCTCACAACAAGCAACCTCTGACAAAAGTCCCTCTATTTCTATTCGAGGTGAAAATTATGAATCAGACACCTTATCGATAGCAACAGCTCATGATCCTCCTGGAATCAGATGTTTTTTGACTCAATGGAAAAAGGTAGTCAGAGAAATGCTGATGAATGTCTTGCTCGAGCTGTGTATGCAACTGGTTCACCACTGATGCTAACAGGCAATGTGTATTGGAAGAGATTTCTGAATGTTCTTTGCCCAGCGTACACCCCTCCAACCAGACATGCTTTATCTACTCATTTGCTGGATGCATAGTTCAACAGAGTTCAAGTGAAGGTCAAGCAAATCATAGAGAAAGCAGACTGTATTGCAATCATCTCTGATGGGTGGTCGAATGTTCGTGGGCAAGGAATAATTAACTACATCATCTCAACCCCTCAACCAGTATTCTACAAGAGCACAGACATAAGGGACAACAGACATATCGGTCTCTTCATTGCAGATGAGCTGAAGGTAGTCATCAATGACCTTGGACCACAGAACGTATTTGCACTGGTGACAAATAATGCTGCGAACTTGAAGGCTGCTTGGTCTAAAGTGGAGGAGTCCTACCCACACATCACACCCATTGGCTGTGCTGCTCATGCATTGAATCTGCTCCTCGAGGACATCATGGCACTGAAAACAATGGATACACTCTTCAAGAGAGCCAAGGAAATGGTTAGAATAAGAGAAGAATAAGAGAACCACATTGAAGCCTCCCAGCAACACCCATTGGGGTGGTGTTGTCATCATGTTTGACAGTCTCCTAGAGGGGAAGGAGTCTCTCCAAGAAATGGCCATATCACAGTCTGCCGAAATGGACAGCCCCCTCAAGAGGATCCTCCTGGATGATGTATCTTGGGAGCGAGTGGTAAGCAGCCTGAAACTCCTGAAACCTATAGCAGTAGCCATTGCACAGATTTAGGGAGACAATGCCATTCTGTCTTATGTTCAGACTCTGCTTGCAGATGTAAGAGAAGAAATCCGTACTTCCTTGTCCACTTCACTGTTGCTCCAAGCAGAGGAAACTGCAGTTCTGAAATAAATAAAAACTTCTGCCTGAAGCCCATACACGCCGCAGCGTACATATGGGACCGCAAGTATGCTGGCAAGAGCATCCTGTCTGGTGCAGAGATCAACAAGGCCTATGGTGTCATCACTACTGTGTCTCGCCACCTTGGCCTGGATGGGGGCAAGGTTCTTGGCAGTCTGGCGAAGTATACTCAGCTACCTGGTGGAAGGGACATTGTGGATCTGAGGCTCTTTCCCCTGTTGCCTCCATCATCCTCCAAATCCAAACAACATCAGCTGCCTCAGAGCACAACTGGTCTTTTTTTGGGAACGCACACACAAAGGCACGCAACACTCTGACCAATACAAGGGCTGAGAAATTGGTGGCCATCTGGGCAAATTTGAGGCTTTTTGAGCCTGACAATAAGCCATCCTCGCCAAGGTTGGAAAGCGACAGTGAAGGTGAGGCCTCAGAGTCTGATGTTCAAGAAGTGGACATTGAGGAGGTCCAGGGAGAAGACATGGAAGTCTGAGAGGAAGACAACCAAAGCTTTAGTTTGTTTTTTCATTTTATGAATGTTGATAACGTTTTTGGGAGATGCAATGGATCATTGGGAATCATTCAATATTAACTTGTTCAGTGAAATCATCCCATGTGAAGAGTCAACTTATTTAATTAAAGTTAAATTTTTAACTAAATCGTTTTTTCTATTTCAATTGTAAGGATTTAATCATTTGCAATTGTGTCTACTTATGATAAACCTTTTACCTTATGTTTCTGTCTCCATATGATATGGTAAATATATCCAATGCAAAAAACATCTACATTTAAATGGTCTTAATAATATTAATTTGCATATATTCTCGTTAATTCCCATATGTTCCCTTTAATTCCCAATGAAATTTTCCACCTCTGAATATTCCCCAAAATGTGCAACCCTTGTTGGTGCTGTATGTTTTGTTCCATCCTCATTACCGGGCCCAGTCAGAGAGGGCTGTGTGACCTTGGTAATATACCACAGCTAAGGGCTATTCTTATTCATGACGCAATGCAGAGTGCCTGGACACAGCACTTAGCCGTGGTATATTGGCCATATATCACAAACCCCCAAGGTGCCTTATTGCTATTAGAAACTGGTTACAAACGTAATTAGAGCAGTAAAAATAAATGTTTTGTCATATCCGTGGTATACGGTCTGATATTCCACTTCTGTTAGCCAATCATCATTCAGGGCTCAAACCACCCAGTTTATAATAGGTGGTGAAGCCGGAGGTATGGAGACATACTCAAACAAGTCACTAAACAGTTTATAATCTTGGGATTACTACCTTATATTATCCTTACTACCGAATAAATCATTTGGGTCCCACTTTATAATTATGTAGAGCCTATAAATGCTTTACTTAGTATACATAAAGGCTTCATGAGCACTAAATGAATGCTTCACAAATCATCTATAAGAGTATGTCATACTCTGTAAATCATCTATAAACATACATTTTATAGACATTTGGCAATTTACCCTACAGTGGGAATTGTTATGTCACCCGTTATAGAGTGTGACATATGTCTATAGATGATTTGTGAATAATTTCTGTAGTGCTTATGAAGCTTTTATGTATGCTTTATAAAGCCTTTATAAGCTGTACTTTGTTTGAAATCTATTTTCTGTGGATCAGGTGTAAATCCTTGATCCTCAATGCATTAATGACTCTGCCTGTTCTTTCACCATGACTCACAACACAGATGTGTGCAGTTTAAACTTCAGCCTTGACTCAGAACCTCTCCTATGTAGGACAGGAGACCTTAGTATGCGGCACCGAGAGGCTCATTGGTCTAAGGCACTGTATCTCAGTGCTAGAGACGTCACTACAGACCCCCTGGTTCGATTCCATGCTTTATCACAACCGGCCATGATTTGGCCCAGCATCGTCCGGGTTTGGCCGGTGTGGGCCGTCATTGTAAATGAGAATTGGTTCTTAACTGACTTGTCTAGTTAAATAAAGGCACATCCACATACAGTACTAGTCAAACGCTTGGAACACCTACTCATTCAAGGGTTTGTCTTTATTTAGATTATTTTACTAGTGTTAAACAAATTCTTCAAAGTAGCCACAAATTCTTCAAAGTAGCATTCTCTCAACCAGCTTCATGAGGTAATGCATTTCAATTAACAGGTGTGCCTTGTTAAAAGTTAATTTGTGGAATTTATTTCCTTCTTATTGCTTTTGAGCCAATAATTTGTGCTGTGACAAGGTAGGGGTGGTATACAGAGAATAGCCCTATTTGGTAAAAGACCAAGTCCATATTATGGCAAGAACAGCTCAAATAAGCAAAGAGAAACGGAAGTCATTATTTTAAGACATGAAGGTCAGTCAATGCGGAAAATGAAATGGAATTTGAAAGTTTCTTCAAGTGCAGTCACAAAAACCATCCAGCGCAATGATGAAGCTGGCTCTCATGAGGACCGCCACAGGAAAGAAAGACCCAGAGTTACCTCTGCTGCAGAGGATAAGTTAATTTAACTGCACCTCAGATTGCAGCCCAAATTAATGCTTCACAGAGTTCAAGTAAGAGACACATCTCAACATCAACTGTTCAGAGGAGACTGCATGAATCAGACCTTCATGGTCAAATTGCTGCAAAGAAATCACTACTAAAGGACACCAATAATAAGAAGAGACTTGCTTTGGCCAAGAAACACGAGCAATGGAAATTAGACAGGTGGAAATCTGTCCTTTGGTCTGATGAGTTCAAATTAGAGATTTTTTGGTTACAACCGCTGTGTCTTTGTGAGATGCAGAGTAGGTGAACAGATGATCTCTGCATGTGTAGTTTCCATCGTGAAGCATGGAGGAGGAGGTATGATGGTGTGGGGGTGCTTTTCTGGTGACACTGTCAGTGATTTATTTACAATTCAAGGCACACTTAACCAGCATGGCTGCCCCAGCATTCTGCAGTGACACACCTTCCCATATAGTTTGTGCTTAGTGGGACTATCATTTGTTTTTCAACAGGACAATGACCCAACACACCTCCAGGCTGTGTAAGGGCTATTTGACCAAGAATGAGAATGATGGAGTGCTGCATCAGATGACCTGGCCTCCCCAGTCACCCAACCTCAACTCAATTTAGATGGTTTGGGATGAGTTGGACCTCAGAGTGAAGGAAAAGCAGCCAACAAGTGCTCAGCATATGTGGGAACTCCTTCAAGGCGGTTGGAAAAGCATTCCAGGTGAAGCTGGTTGAGAGAATGCCAAGAGTGTGCCAAGCTTTCACCATGGCTAAGGGTGGCTAAGGGTGGCTACTTTGAAGAATCTCAAATCTCAAATATATTTTGATTTGTTTAATGTCTTCACTATTATTCTACAATGTAAAAAAAATGTTAAATAAAATAAAATCCCTTGAATGAATAGATGTGTCCAAACTTTTGACAGGTGCTGTACACACACATGCTGGCTCTCTATAATTTTGGATAGATGGTGAATGAAGGAAAATGGGGAAAACTTTGTGACAGATTAATCAGATAAAGGATTGAGCTGAGAACATTGTTTTTATGCCAGGCTGTGAACTCTATAGTCATAATAGTTATTAACTCAGTCAGTTCATTTATTTTCTACAGACCCCCACAGGCTCAAAATAGCTCACAACTCCCCTTCAAAATGCAATTGCCCTTCGCTTACAGTTAATTACTATTTGGAGAATAATTAATATTTCATATTTCTGGTCAAAGGATGACGGAAAACATATGAATATTGATGCACCTTTCATTATGACCAAAATTATATTTTCAACTTACCCAGCATTAAGTATTTATGCCATGTCTCTGCAGGGTGTACACAGCAGGATTGACAGTCTCCCAGTAGTTGGTTAAATATGACCTTCCTCTCCGTGCATTATGGCATAGTTACCACATTCTTTATGGGCCCATTAACTGCACTGAACCACTGGGTTGACACTTGACAGAGATGGTTGAGTATATTAATGGCAGATTGAGGGGATGGCGTGATGAGGTAATGTTCTGTGGGAGGAGGTTTAAGTGGCTCATTCTTTCTCTCATCTTTGTGATGTCACAGCAAACGAGAGGCTGTTTTTGCGGGACAATATTAGAAGACGGATCAGGAACTGCCCTCCCTGGCAGGCCTGTCTGTCTATCTGTTGTCAGGAAGCTGCAGTCTTTTGATGGCCTTGTTCCTCCATGGTCTTTGATTTCACTGAAGACAGTTTCAGGCCTTCTGGTGGATAAAACATGTACTCCTATTCCCCTTTCAGCAGTGGACATGCCCAGACTGCCAGACTGGCCCACTGTCCCCATTCCAACGTCTGACTGTCACACACACGTCTGACTGTGTGTGTGCAGTAGAAGCACACACACACACAAGTCACACACACACACACACACATACATACACACACGTCAGGCACACACACATGCACACACACAGTGCAGTCTGATTCCGACTCCTTTATATCAGAGAACGAACAGATAACCTTTCCCCATAATATCCTGAATGGACGCCAATGTCTAATTGCAGTGAGTAGATATATTGGCCCACCCGTGTAGTTCAGTGATAACAAGGCTCTCCTGTGTGTTAATTGATGCCCCCACACAGCCAGTGTTTGTCTCTCCGTGTTCCTCTACATATAACACAGTAGACCTACCCACGGGTGGAATTACTGTCTTTGGCAAATGCTCACATGCCATGAAATTGGAAGGATGATGCTGGAGGAGGGGGTGCAAGGGGAGAAGGAGAGATGTGGTTAGGAATGTCACCGAGGCTATCAGATAACAATCAAATGATGCTCTATGTATCCTAATGCCGAGTGGACACTCCAATGCCAAACCAAACTTATTGCTACGCCCAGGTGTGGGTAATTCAAGGGTTGCAGACTGCAGTGAGTGCAGGCTTTTGTTACAGGTCAGTTCCAACACACATGATTCCATTAACTAACTGCTCATCTGAAACTAGATTAGAGTCAGGTGTGTTCTGTAATTACTGGGTTGGAATAAAATCCTGCTGTGAACACTGCATCCCTCCTGGAGGAGCCCACCCCTGGCTTAACCTAATGTATCATTCAAGAGATTTCTTTGTAATCCAACTTTATTAAGGTACTGGTACTATGCCACCCATTGTAACATATATACGATTTGATATATTGTTGAGACAGTGGCTGGCACAGTCTGGATGAGAGCGGTTACACATGGGGGATCAGTGTGTACCTGTCTGATGCTCCCCTTGATGTTCTGTCTAATAAACCCAGCCAGTCCCCAAAATGAAAGTGTCTACACCGAATGACTCATCAATTGTACATGTGAGTTGCTGTTTGATGCTGCTCTCTGTTGCTGCTCTCTGTTGCTGCTCTCGGTTGTTGTTCTCTGTTGCTGCTCTCTGTTGCTGCTCTCGGTTGTTGTTCTCTGTTGTTGCTCTCTGTTGCTGCTCTCGGTTGTTGTTCTCTGTTGCTGCTCTCTGTTGTTGTTCTCTGTTGCTGTTCTCTGTTGCTGCTCTGTTGTTGTTCTCTGTTGTTGCTCTCTGTTGCTGCTCTCGGTTGTTGTTCTCTGTTGCTGCTCTCTGTTGTTGCTCTCTGTTGCTGCTCTCTGTTGTTGTTCTCTGTTGTTGTTCGTTGTTGTTCTCTGTTGCTGCTCTCTGTTGCTCTCTGTTGCTGCTCTCTGTTGTTGTTCTCTGTTGCTGCTCTCTGTTGTTGTTCTCTGTTGTTGTTCTCTGTTGCTGCTCTCTGTTGTTGTTCTCTGTTGCTGCTCTCTGTTGTTCTCTGTTGCTGCTCTCTGTTGCTGCTCTCTGTTGTTGTTCTCTGTTGCTGCTCTCTGTTGTTGTTCTCTGTTGCTGCTCTCTGTTGTTGTTCTCTGTTGCTGCTCTCTGTTGCTGCTCTCTGTTGTTCTCTGTTGCTGCTCTCTGTTGTTGTTCTATGTTGCTGCTCTCTGTTGCTGCTCTCTGTTGCTGCTCTCTGTTGTTCCTCTATGTTGCTGCTCTCTGTTGTTGCTCTCTGTTGCTGCTCTCTGTTGCTGCTCTCTGTTGCTGCTCTCTGTTGCTGCTCTCTGTTGCTGCTCTCGGTTGTTGTTCTCTGTTGCTGCTCTCTGTTGTTGCTCTCTGTTGCTGCTCTCTGTTGTTGTTCTCTGTTGTTGCTCTCTGTTGCTGCTCTCTGTTGTTGTTCTCTGTTGTTGCTCTCTGTTGTTGCTCTCTGTTGTTGCTCTCTGTTGTTGCTGTCTGTTGTTGCTGTATGTTGTTGCTACAGTTGAAGTCGGAAGTTTACATACACTTAGGTTGGAGACATTAAAACTCATTTTTCAACCACTCCACAAATTTCTTGTTAACAAACTATAATTTTGGCAAGTCGGTTAGGACATCTACTTTGTGCAGGACACAATAAATTTTTCCAACAATTGTTTATAGACACATTATTTCACTTATAATTCACTGTATCACAATTCCAGTGGGTCAGAAGTTTACATACACTAAGTTGACTGTGCCTTTAAACAGCTTGGAAAATTCCAGAAAATGATCTCATGGCTTTAGAAGGTTCTGATAGACTATTTGACATCATTTGAGTCATTTGGAGGTATACCTGTGGATGTATTTCAAGACCTACCTTCAAACTCAGTACCTCTTTGCTTGACATCACGGGAAAAAGAGGAAAGAACAAATAAATCAGCCAAGACCTCAGAAAAAAAATTGTAGACCACCACAAGTCTGGTTCATCCTTGGGAGCAATTTCCAAATGCCTGAAAGTACCACGTTCAGCTGTACAAACAATTGTACGCAAGCATAAACACCATGGGACCACACAGCCGTCATACCGCTCAGGAAGGAGACGCATTTTGTCTCCTAGAGATGAACGTACTTTGGTGTGAAAAGTGTCCTATATAAAACGCGTCCTATATCGACATAACCTGAAAGGCCGCTCAGCAAGGAAGAAGCCACTGTTCCAAAACCGCCACAAAAAAGCCAGACTACTGCACATGGGGACAAAGATCATACTTTTTGGAGAAATGTCCTCTGGTCTGATTTGGGCTGCAAAAATAGAACTGTTTGGGAATAATGACCATCGCTATGTTTGGAGGATAAAAGGAGAGGCTTGCAAGCCGAAGAATACCATCCCAACCGTGAAGCACAGGGGTGGCAGCATCATTTTGTGGGGGTGCTTTGCTGCAGGAGGGACTGGTGCACTTCACAAAATAGATGGCATCATGAATAAGTAAAATTCTGTGGATATATTGAAGCAACATCTTAAGACATCAGTCAGGAAATTAAAGCTTGGTCGCAAATGGGTCTTCCAAATGAACAATGACCCCAAGGAAACTTCCAAAGTTTTGACAAAATGGCTTAAGGACAACAAAGTCAAGGTATTGGAGTGGCCATCACAAAGCCCTGACCTCAATCCTGTAGAAACTTTCTGGGCAGAACTGAAAAAGCATGTGCGAGCAAGGATGACTACAAACCTGACTCAGTTATTCCAGCTCTGTCAGGAGGAAAGGGCCAAAATTCAGCCAGCTTATTGTGGGAGTCTTGTAGAAGGCTAACTGACACAATTTAAAGGCAATACTACCAAATACTAATTGAGTGTATGTAAACTTCTGACCCACTGGGAATGTGATGAAAGAAATAAAAGCTGAAATAAATAATTCACTCAACTATTATTCTGACATTTCAGATTCTTAAAATAAAGTGGTGATCCTAACTGACCTAAAGCAGGGAATTTGTACTAGGATTAAATGTCAGGAATTGTGAAAAACTGAGTTTAAATGTATATGCCTAAGGTGTATGTAAACGTTCGACTTCAACTGTATCTGTTGTTCCAGTCTGAACAGAACAACTTCTTCCTCGGCTCATTAATTAATTAAAAAGCTTGACAGTTTGGGCGCTGTAATTTAATTTAGTGAGATTAATGATTAATCAAAGACTTTTACTTTTTGACATTTTGTAACCTCACCATAATTACCTAAATGTTTCACCTGATGTCATTATAATGACAAATGTTTCATCTGATGTCATTATGGTTGAACATTAGATAAGCAGCCTAATTTAAGACCTGCCAGACTACCAGAGTGCCTGTTGGCTTTTCCTACCCCCCTCAAGACTCAGTCTGTTCCTCCCAAGGATACCATCAGATTTGACCTCTGAAAGGCTTCTCTCTCTCTGCTGGGCTATACCTCTAATTCATCCAGTCACTCATTAAAATGCTTAACAAGGCTCATGTGAATAGAGAAGCTCATTTTCGGATTGATTAATTGATTCCTTGACACAACTGATGACACTAATGAGAGGCCAGTGTTGTGTTATACTGGCTCATGTCAAGATTGAACTGATCACACAACCTTGTCGTTAGTATTTAGCCTGTAGACATGTAGCGCTTTGTGCTAACAGAAATCCACTCGGGATTAACATGGATAACCGGGATCCCGGGACTGTCCTGGGAACGCTCTTCACATTTCCCTAAAAAATGTCATGACAAGACCTGGGAAATTACAGAAGAAGCAGAGTAGCATTTTTTTATAGCACATTATCTAAACAGGTTGTTGCATGGAAGCCTTTAGCCTAGCGTATTTACTTCACACAACATCACCATAAATTCAAACCACACGCATAAT
Organism: Oncorhynchus nerka; assembly: GCF_034236695.1. Taxonomy (NCBI): domain Eukaryota; kingdom Metazoa; phylum Chordata; class Actinopteri; order Salmoniformes; family Salmonidae; genus Oncorhynchus; species Oncorhynchus nerka. The sequence continues at coordinate 36,185,744 of NC_088416.1, forward strand.
TGACACTTCCGGGCTGCACACGCAAACTGAATGCAGTTAATAAACCCTACAGGAAACCCCTACAATATAGCCTATAAAATAATGTGAGCCTCTTTGAGCTGTCATTGTGACTCTTCAGACAGTCACATATTTTATAGGTCTACGCACAATTCACTACATAGGCATTTTTGTCAAATCAAATCAAATGGTATTGGTCGCGTACACATCTTTTGCAGATGTCATTGTGGGTGTCGTGAAATGCTTATGTTCCTAGCTCTAACAGTGCAGAAATACCTAACAATAAAAAACAATACACGCAAATCGCCCAAAAATTATAATTAAGAAATATAGAATTAGAATGAGCATTGTCAGGAATATAGCTATATATGTACTGTACATATGAAGTGGCTAAAACAGTATTTAAATATTATTAAAGTGACCAGTGTTCAATGACTATGTACATAGGGTATCAGGTATCAAGGTAAAACCCAGATGCAGACAACGTCAAATGAACAATGGTTTAATAATCCAACAGGGGCAGGCCATAGACAGGTCAAGGCAGGCAGGGGTCAGTAAACCAGAGGTGGGGCAAAGGTACAGGACAGCAGGCAGGGTTAGGGGCAGGCAGAGTGGACAAGCAGGCAGGCTGAAAGTCAGGACAGGCAAGGGTCAAAACAAGGAGGGCGAGAAAAAGAAAGACTGGGAAAGCTGAAGCTGAGATACAAAAACGCTGGTTGGCTTGACAAACAAGACGAACTGGCAACAGACAAATGGAGAACACAGGTATAAATACACAGGGGTGGAGACAATCACAAAGACAGGTGAAACAGATCAGGCTGTGACATCAGCAGCAGCAGTCTCTAAGGTGCAGGGCTGAGTACCGGGTGGTAGCCGGCTAGTAACAGTGACTTAAGTTCAGGGCAGGGTACTGGGCGGAGGCCTGGCTAATGGTGACTATTTAACAGTCTGATGGCCTGCAGATAGAAGCTGTTTTCAGTCTCTCAGTCCCAGCGTATATGCACCTGTACTGTCTCCACCTTCTAGATGGTAGCGGGGTGAACAGGCCGACCTCAGGTGGCTGAGGACCTTGATATTCATGAGCTGATCTTTATAACCATCAACTAGGTTTTGCCAAATATAGGATATATTCTGTCATTCGTTGAAGGAGGTTATCTAGCAAGCTCAGCAACTTTGGTCATTTGATTTTTGTTTGACCACCATTTCAAAGTTTGTTTGATTCAATAATGTTATAGTCTAATTCGGGTATGCTCTGTGCATCTTGAGTGTGCTCTGTGTCGAGATAGCAGCACACCACCCTGCATACCACTGCTGGCTTGCTTCTGAAGCTAAGCAGGGTTGGTCCTGGTCAGTTCCTGGATGGAGACCAGATGCTGCTGGAAGTGGTGTTGGAGGGCCAATAGGAGGCACTCTTTCCTCTGGTCTAAAAAATACCCCAATGCCCCAGGGCAGTGATTGGGAACACTGCCCTGTGTAGGGTGCCGTCTTTTGGATGGGACGTTAAACGGGTGTCCTGACTCTCTGAGGTCATTAAAGATCCCATGGCACTGATCGTAAGACTAGGGGTGTTAACCCCGGTGTCCTGGCTAAATTCCCAATCTGGCTCTCAAACCATCACGGTCACCTATTAATCCCCAGTTTACAATTGGCTCATTCATCCCCCTCCTCTCCCCTGTAACTATTCCCCAGGTTGTTGCTGCAAATGAGAACGTGTTTTCAGTCAACTTACCTGGTAAAATAAAGGATAAAAAAATAAAAAATAGCCTACTGCTGAAAGGCGCTGAATTTATTAAGGAACATGATGTCATGACGTGGCCCTTTCTGGGTATAGATCGTGGAATCACCCCCTCTCTCTCCTACACCCAGGTTCTATTATTTCAGGTCATAAATTCCTGGAGGAGTCGCTCTTGTATAAAATGAATGAATAAAGATGAAAGTATTTGTGAAATTATGTAATATGACGTTAAACCTTTAATGTGAAAGAATTGTATTCCCCTTAAAGTTTAACTAAGTAATTGGCCTGCCCCTGTGAGCACAGACATGATCTGGCGTCATGGAACAGCCCTTTTCTACTGTTACGAATAAAAAACCCTTCCTGAGGAAAATCCTCTTCAGACCACACATACTTTGATGGACACCGAAGGGCCACAGGTTGAGTTCAGACCACAAAAACCTCAGTATAGGCTAAGGTTGTAATGGTTGTTGAATTCCTAACCATACCACGTGGAGCATTGGCTACATGGCGGGAAATGTTTAAACTCTGAGACTATCGATCCCAACAGAATAAGAGCAAATCTTAGATACTAATCTATCTGCTAGTCTGCTGCTAGAAATGTTGTCAACCTGGGTTGCAAAGACCGACAACCGTCGAAGCATCTATTCTCTAAGAACAATTCTGAATGGCACTCTGAAATATCCATTCTAACCACGAAAGACTTCAGGGAAGCAGAGAGAGAGAGACACTCGGATAAACTTTCCAACAGAAAGACTAACGATTCCAACAGGGATCACAACGACACACTGGGTGTAAATATATATTGATTGCAATTTTTCCTGAATGAGTGAGCGTTCATGTGCAAAGGATTAACATTTCAATCAATATAATTATCAACTGCGTGACTCATTTTGTCTTTCCCGCCCTTCTCAGTCCACACCCACTTCCCTTTGTCTACCAAGCCGTCATATCGGCTTAGCCCACTAGGGAACCTCCCCTATCATTTCCTTGTAACCATATCTACTGTTGTTTGTTTATGCATTTCTGTGAATATTTAGTTAGTTAGTCAATAAATGATTAAGACAATTGATGTATGGATGATTCATAGTAAAGGCTGGGTTCGTGCAGATAACCAACCATTTACAAAGGTTGGAATGAGACTAACGTGAGGTAAAGAATAATTCATTAATTAGAAGACTAATTGATCAGATATTAAAATATCTGAAGAGTTATATTAGGAAAATTATAACTTTGTAATCTGAAGATTTTCCTTGGTGCCCCGACTTAATCACGTAAATATAATTACAGAGAATTGATTTGATAATATAATATTCTTCACTTTAATATTGCCAAAGACAAGACAATGATAACGCTCTGAATTTATTAACAGCCTGTTTTCCAATTCACAACAATGTCATTGTGATCAATGATAGTTACTCTATCATTACTAAATATCAGTTTAATTTTCTCTGAAATCTTTACATAGTGGTGCAGCCAAGACGACAAGGTGGAGCAACACCCCACATATTATTTATTTATATAATTATTATTTTATTTTTTATTAACTCCTCCAACACGGAGTACAGATACGTTGTTTTTTTACAGCTTTTTTGCTACATATATATATATATTTACATCTTACGTATATATTTGACATACATGGTATTTTTATATAAAGCAATCACATAACAATAATCCATTAGCAAACATAAGCTTTTTAATCCCACCCCTCAGCCACTCTCAGCCCAACCCACCTATCACCATAGACCACCCTCATTTAGTTTTCATTTGCCAAATATTTTTCAATTGTGCTGTGATGTTTTACAAAATGTTTGAACCTTTCTAATCATATTTTATCCACAGGTTGTGAGCTTAAGATGAAAACCTTTCCTATTAGTATTATTATATTATTTATTGACTATGGCTTTCCAAATCGCCCAACATTGCTATTTGTAAGGTTAATTTTAATTGCATGTTGTGATTTTCTTAACCATTCCTGAACCTGTGACCAGAAACAAGCTACATCGTGGCAATACCAGAATAAATTAACTGTTGATTCTGTCTCTTCGCAACAAAATCTACAGAGCTGAGATTGTTGTATGGCCCCATATATAGTGGGGGAAAAAGGTATTTAGTCAGCCACCAATTGTGCAAGTTCTCCCACTTAAAAAGATGAGAGGCCTGTAATCTTCATCATAGGTACACTTCAACTATGACAGACAAAACGAGGGAAAAATCCAGAAAATCACATTGTAGGATTTTTAATGAATTTATTTGCAAATTATGGTGGAAAATAAGTATTTGGCAAAAAGGCCATTTTTGAACAAAGGATGAGCCTTTCTTAATAATCTACTGGAAAACCATTTTGGGTTTAAGTATAACTTATGTATGAATGAAGCTTTTAGAGGTTTAAAGCTTTAATATTTAATCATTTTAGATATTTAATCATTTTAGACCCCCACACTATAAATAGGCACGTTTAATTTTGTCTGGTTTAGCATTCCAAATAAAATGAAAATGTTTTTGCTCATATGATTTATTTGGAGAGAACCCTGGCACAGTGACCATATCTTGGTTTTAAATGCTTTAAATGGGCACTTCTGATTTTTACAGCATTTCCCGGGACTCTCGGGATGAATATGAATTATTCCCGGAATTGAAACTTGGTAGATTTTCGGGAAAATGGTAATCCCTTCAATCCACTAGTGGGAGGGAAGCTCAGTTATGGACAGGCTTGATAGTGATTGGCTCTGTTGGTCTTTGAAAATGTTGTTACTCACGGCCGCAATTCCTCAGCACTGTGCTCTGTTTGTTTACTCTCCCGCTTGTTTTTGTACCAGAATGTACCCATGCACAGTCGCACACACGCACAAGTGCATATACACACACAAACATACAAGCTCACTCACCCATACTTTCTGCACATGGAGACAAAGATCGTACTTTTTGAAGAAATGTCCTCTGGTCTGATGAAACAAAAATAGAACTGTTTGGCCATAATGACCATCGTTGTGTTTGGAGGAAAAAGGGGGGGGGGGGGGGTTGCAAGCCGAAGAACACCATCTCAAACGTGAAGCACGGGGGGTGGCATCATCATGTTGTGGGGTGCTTTGCTGCAGGAGGGACTGGTGCACTTCACAAAATAGATGGCTTCATGAATAAGTAAAATGATGTGGATATATTGAAGCAACATCTCAAGACATCAGTCAAGAAGTTAAAGCTTGGTCACAAATGTGTCTTCCATATGGACATTGACCCCAAGCATACTTCCAAAGCTGTGGCAAAATTGCTTAAGGACAACAAAGTCAAGGTGTTGGAGTGGCCATCACAAAGCCTTGACCTCAATTCTATAGAAAATGTGTGAGCAGAACTGAAAAAGCGTGTGCGAGCAAGGAGACCTACAAACCTGACTCAGTTACACCAGCTCTGTCAGGAGGAATGGCCAAAATGTACTCAACTTATTGTGGGAAGCTTGTGGAAGGCTACCCGTAACGTTTGACCCAAGTTAAACAATTTTGAAATGCTACCAAATACTAATTGAGTGTATGTAAACTTCTGACCTACTGGGAATGTGATGAAAGAAATAAAAGCTGAAGTAAATAATTCTCTCTACTTTTATTCTGACATTTTACATTCTTAAAATAAAGTGATGATCGTAACTGACCTAAGACAGGGAATTTTTACTAGGATTAAATATCAGGAATAGTAAAAACTGAGTTTAATTAAATGTATTTGGCTAAGGTATATGTTAACTTCTGACTTCAACTGTACCACTGTTGTGTCATCGGCAAACTTAATGATTTTTTATTTATTTATTTTATTTCACCTTTATTTAACCAGGTAAGCAAGTTGAGAACAAGTTCTCATTTACAATTGCGACCTGGCCAAGATAAAGCAAAGCAGTTCGACACATACAACGACACAGAGTTACACATGGAGTAAAACAAACATACAGTCAATAATACAGTAAAAAAAAAAAAAGTCTATATACAATGTGAGCAAATTAGGTGAGAAGGGAGGTAAAGGCAAAAAAGGCCATGGTGGCAAAGTAAATACAATATAGCAAGTAAAACACTGGAATGGTAGTTTTGCAATGGAAGAATGTGCAAAGTAGAAATAAAAAAATAATGGGGTGCAAAGGAGCAAAATAAATAAATAAATAAAATACAGTTGGGAAAGAGGTAGTTGTTTGGGCTAAATTATAGGTGGGCTATGTACAGGTGCAGTAATCTGTAAGATGCTCTGACAGTTGGTGCTTAAAGCTAGTGAGGGAGATAAGTGTTTCCAATTTAAGAGATTTTTGTAGTTCGTTCCAGTCATTGGCAGCAGAGAACTGGAAGGAGAGGCGGCCAAAGAAAGAATTGGTTTTGGGGGTGACTAGAGATATACCTGCTGGAGCGTGTGCTACAGGTGGGAGATGCTATGGTGACCAGCGAGCTGAGATAAGGGGGACTTTACCTAGCAGGGTCTTGTAGATGACATGGAGCCAGTGGGTTTGGCGACGAGTATGAAGCGAGGGCCAGCCAACGAGAGCGTACAGGTCGCAATGGTGGGTAGTATATGGGGCTTTGGTGACAAAACGGATTGCACTGTGATAGACTGCATCCAATTTGTTGAGTAGGGTATTGGAGGCTATTTTGTAAATGACATCGCCAAAGTCGAGGATTGGTAGGATGGTCAATTTTACAAGGGTATGTTTGGCAGCATGAGTGAAGGATGCTTTGTTGCGAAATAGGAAGCCAATTCTAGATTTAACTTTGGATTGGAGATGTTTGATATGGGTCTGGAAGGAGAGTTTACAGTCTAACCAGACACCTAAGTATTTGTAGTTGTCCACGTATTCTAAGTCAGAACCGTCCAGAGTAGTGATGTTGGACAGGCGGGTAGGTGCAGGTAGCGATCGGTTGAAGAGCATGCATTTAGTTTTACTTGTATTTAAGAGCAATTGGAGGCCACGGAAGGAGAGTTGTATGGCATTGAAGCTTGCCTGGAGGGTTGTTAACACAGTGTCCAAAGAAGGGCCGGAAGTATACAGAATGGTGTCGTCTGCGTAGAGGTGGATCAGAGACTCACCAGCAGCAAGAGCGACCTCATTGATGTATACAGAGAAGAGAGTCGGTCCAAGAATTGAACCCTGTGGCACCCCCATAGAGACTGCCAGAGGTCCGGACAGCAGACCCTCCGATTTGACACACTGAACTCTATCAGAGAAGTAGTTGGTGAACCAGGCGAGGCAATCATTTGAGAAACCAAGGCTGTCGAGTCTGCCGATGAGGATGCGGTGGTTGACAGAGTCGAAAGCCTTGGCCAGATCAATGAATACGGCTGCACAGTAATGTTTCTTATCGATGGCGGTTAAGATATCGTTTAGGACCTTGAGCGTGGCTGAGGTGCACCCATGACCAGCTCTGAAACCAGATTGCATAGCAGAGAAGGTATGGTGAGATTCGAAATGGTCGGTAATCTGTTTGTTGACTTGGCTTTCGAAGACCTTAGAAAGGCATGGTAGGATAGATATAGGTCTGTAACAGTTTGGGTCAAGAGTGTCCCCCCCCTTTGAAGAGGGGGATGATCGCAGCTGCTTTCCAATCTTTGGGAATCTCAGATGACACGAAAGAGAGGTTGAACAGGCTAGTAATAGGGGTGGCAACAATTTCGGCAGATAATTTTAGAAAGAAAGGGTCCAGATTGTCTAGCGCGGCTGATTTGTAGGGGTCCAGATTTTTCAGCTCTTTCAGAACTTCAGCTGAATGGATTTGGGAGAAGGAGAAATGGGGAAGGCTTGGGCGAGTTGCTGTTGGGGGTGCAGTGCTGTTGACCGGGGTAGGAGTTGCCAGGTGGAAAGCATGGCCAGCCGTAGAAAAATGCTTATTGAAATTCTCAATTATGGTGGATTTATCAGTGGTGACAGTGTTTCCTATCTTCAGTGCAGTGGGCAGCTGGGAGGAGGTGTTCTTATTCTCCATGGACTTTACAGTGTCCCAGAACTTTTTGAGTTAGTGTTGCAGGAAGCAAATTTCTGCTTGAAAAAGCTAGCCTTGGCTTTTCTAACTGCCTGTGTATAACGGTTTCTAGCTTCCCTGAACAGCTGCATATCACGGGGCTGTTCGATGCTAATGCAGAACGCCATAGGATGTTTTTGTGTTGGTTAAGGGCAGTCAGGTCTGGGGAGAACCAAGGGCTATATCTGTTCCTGGTTCTAATTTTCTTGAATGGGGCATGTTTATTTAAGATTGTTAGGAAGGCATTTTAAAAAAATATCCAGGCATCCTCTACTGACGGGATGAGATCAATATCCTTCCAGGACACCCGGCCAGGTCGATTAGAAAGGCCTGCTCGCTGAAGTGTTTCAGGGAGCGTTTTACAGTGATGAGTGGAGGTCGTTTGACCGCTGACCCATTACGGATGCAGGCAATGAGGCAGTGATCGCTGAGATCTTGGTTGAAGACAGCAGAGGTGTATTTAGAGGGGAAGTTGGTTAGGATGATATCTATGGGTGCCCGTGTTTAAGGCTTTGGGGGGGTACCTGGTAGGTTCATTGATAATTTGTGTGAGATTGAGGGCATCAAGTTTAGATTGTAGGATGGCTGGGGTGTTAAGCATGTTCCAGTTTAGGTCGCCTAGCAGCACGAGCTCTGAAGATAGATGGGGGGCAATCAGTTCACATATGGTGTCCAGAGCACAGCTGGGGGCAGAGGGTGGTCTATAGCAGGCGGCAACGGTGAGAGACTTGTTTTTAGAGGTGGATTTTTAAAAGTAGAAGTTCAAATTGTTTGGGTACAGACCTGGATAGTAGGACAGAACTCTGCAGGCTATCTTTGCAGTAGATTGCAACACCGCCCCCTTTGGCAGTTCTATCTTGTCTGAAAATGTTGTAGTTTGGAATTAAAATTTCTGAATTTTTGGTGGTCTTCCTAAGCCAGGATTCAGACACAGCTAGAACATCCGGGTTGGCAGAGTGTGCTAAAGCAGTGAAAAGAACAAACTTAGGGAGGAGGCTTCTAATGTTAACATGCATGAAACCAAGGCTATTACGGTTACAGAAGTCATCAAAAGAGAGCGCCTGGGGAATAGGAGTGGAGCTAGGCACTGCAGGGCCTGGATTCACCTCTACATCGCCAGAGGAACATAGGAGGAGAAGAATAAGGGTACGGCTAAAAGCAATAAGAATTGGTCGTCTAGAACGTCTGGAACAGAGAATAAAAGGAGGTTTCTGGGGGCGATAAAATAGCATCAAGGTATAATGTACAGACAAAGGTATGGTAGGATGTGAATACAGTGGAGGTAAACCTAGGTATTGAGTGATGATGTTGGATTCGTACCTGGCTGTGCAGGGAGTACAGGATTGGACTCAGCACGCACCCCTGAGGAGCCCCTGTGTTGAGAATCAGAGTGGCGGATGTTTTGTTACCTACCCTTACCACCTGGGGGCGGCCCGTCAGGAAGTCCAGGATCCAGTAGCGGAGGGAGGTGTTCAGTCCCAGGGTCTTGAACTTATTGATGAGCTTTGAGGGCACTATGGTGTTGAACGCTGAGCTGTAGTCAATGAATAGCATTGAATAGGTGTTCCTTTTGTCCAGGTGGGAAAGGGCAGTTTGGAGTGAAATAGAGATTGCATCATCTGTGGATCTGTTAGGGCGGTATGCAAATTGGAGTGGGTCTAGTGTTTCTGGGATAATGGTTTTGATGTGAGCCATGACCAGCCTTTCAAAGCACTTCATGGCTACAGATGTGAGGTCTACAGGTCGGTAGTTATTTAGGCAGGTTGCCTTAGTGTTCTTGGGTACAGGGACTATGGTAGTCTGCTTAAAACATGTTGGTATTACAGACTCGGACAGGGAGAGGTTGAAAATGTCAGTGAAGACACTTGCCAGTTGGTCAGCGCATGCTCGCAGTTCGCGACCTGGTAATCCGTCTGGCCATGTGGCCTTGTGAATGTTGACCTATTTAAAGGTCTTACTTATATCGGCTCCGGAGAGCGTGGTCACACAGTCTTCCGGAACATCTGGTGCTCTCATGCATGTTTCAGTGTTTGCCTCGAAGCGAGCATAGAAGGAGTTTAGCTCGTCTGGTAGGCATCTGGTCACTGGGCAGCTCTCGGCTGTGCTTCCCTTTGTAGTCTGTAATGGTTTGCAAGCCCTGCCACATTCGACGAGCGTCAGAGCCGGTTTAGTACGATTCGATCTTAGTCCTGTATTGACGCTTTGCCTGTTTGATGGTTCGTCCGAGGGCATAGCGTGATTTCTTATAAGCTTCCAGGTTAGAGTCCCGATCCTTGAAAACGGCAGCTCTAGCCTTTAGCTCAGTGTGGATGTTGCCAGTAATCCATGGCTTCTGGTTGGGGTATGTACGTACGGTCACTGTGGGGACGACGTCATCGATGTACTTATTTATAAAGCCAATGACGGATGTGGTCTACTCCTCAATGCCATTGGAGGAATTTAACATGCTGATAGAAATTTGGTAAGACGGATTTAAGTTTCCCTGCATTAATGTCCCCGGCTACTAGGAGCGCTGCCTCTGGGTGAGCGTTTTCTTGTTTGCTTATGGCGGAATACAGCTCATTCACTGCAGTCTTAGTGCCAGCATCAGTCTGTGGTGGTATGTAGACAGCTACGAAAAATACAGATGAAAACTCTCTAGGTAGATTGTGTGGTCTACAGCTTATAATGAGATACTCTACCTCAGGTGAGCAAAACCTTGAGACTTCTTTAGATATTCTGCACCAGCTGTTATTTACAGAAATACATAGTCCGCCGCCCCTTGTCTTACCAGACGCCGCTATTCTGTCCTGCCGATACAGCGTATAACCAGCCAGCTGTATGTTGATAATGTCGTCATTCAGCCACGACTCAGTAAATCATAAGATATTACAGTTTTGAATGTGCCGTTGGTAGTTTACTCTTACGCGTAGGTCATCGATTTTATTTTCCAAAGATTGCACGTTTTCTATCAGAATGGAAGGAAGTGGGGTTTTTATTCAATCGCCTACGAATTCTCAGAAGGCAGCCCGTCCTCCGGCCCCTTTTCTCTGCCTTTTCTTCACGCAAATTACAGGGGTCTGGGCCTCTTCCCGGGAAAGCAGTATATCATTCACGTCGGTCTCGTCGGACTCATTAAAGGAAAAAAGGATTCTGCCAGAGGAGGAGTGGAGAGGGGGGAGGAGAGGGGAGGGTAGGGTAGAGGGGAAGGGGAGGGGAGAGAAGGGTAGAGGGGGAGGGGAGGGAAGGGAAGGGAAGGGGAGAGAAGGAGAGCAGCAGTTTATCCTCTCCTGGTGACCCGGACAAACAGCGCCAGGAGAAACAATCTCATTCCATCCCACACTCACTCTTACGTCCAATCTCTCGGAAAACACTATTTAATTACTTCAAGGATGTAATTAATTTCAAATGTTCACCCATCCGCTTCACTCCAATTATATCCATCTGAAATGTACAAATGATATTTCTTTGCAAATTGTTTAACTAGGTGTCAGGTTTCAGTTGATGTGTTCAAAGTTCTACCCTGTGCTCTGACCTCTTTCTCCCCTCTCTCTCCAGATGAAATCTCGCGTCTTGTGACGGCCGGCCGCCCAACAACCTGCCCGCTTGACCCTATTCCCTCCTCTCTTCTCCAGACCATTTCCGGAGACCTTCTCCCTTACCTCACCTCGCTCATCAACTCATCCCTGACCGCTGGCTACGTCCCTTCTGTCTTCAAGAGAGCGAGAGTTGCACCCCTTCTGAAAAAACCTACACTCGATCCCTCCGATGTCAACAACTACAGACCAGTATCCCTTCTTTCTTTTCTCTCCAAAACTCTTGAACGTGCCGTCCTTGGCCAGCTCTCCCGCTATCTCTCTCAGAATGACCTTCTTGATCCAAATCAGTCAGGTTTCAAGACTAGTCATTCAACTGAGACTGCTCTTCTCTGTATCACGGAGGCGCTCCGCACTGCTAAAGCTAACTCTCTCTCCTCTGCTCTCATCCTTCTAGACCTATCGGCTGCCTTCGATACTGTGAACCATCAGATCCTCCTCTCCACCCTCTCCGAGTTGGGCATCTCCGGCGCGGCCCACGCTTGGATTGCGTCCTACCTGACAGGTCGCTCCTACCAGGTGGCGTGGCGAGAATCTGTCTCCTCACCACGCGCTCTCACCACTGGCATCCCCCAGGGCTCTGTTCTAGGCCCTCTCCTATTCTCGCTATACACCAAGTCACTTGGCTCTGTCATAACCTCACATGGTCTCTCCTATCATTGCTATGCAGACGACACACAATTAATCTTCTCCTTTCCCCCTTCTGATGACCAGGTGGCGAATCGCATCTCTGCATGTCTGGCAGACATATCAGTGTGGATGACGGATCACCACCTCAAGCTGAACCTCGGCAAGACGGAGCTGCTCTTCCTCCCGGGGAAGGACTGCCCGTTCCATGATCTCGCCATCACGGTTGACAACTCCATTGTGTCCTCCTCCCAGAGCGCTAAGAACCTTGGCGTGATCCTGGACAACACCCTGTCGTTCTCAACTAACATCAAGGCGGTGGCCCGTTCTTGTAGGTTCATGCTCTACAACATCCGCAGAGTACGACCCTGCCTCACACAGGAAGCAGCGCAGGTCCTAATCCAGGCACTTGTCATCTCCCGTCTGGATTACTGCAACTCGCTGTTGGCTGGGCTCCCTGCCTGTGCCATTAAACCCCTACAACTCATCCAGAACGCCGCAGCCCGTCTGGTGTTCAACCTTCCCAAGTTCTCTCACGTCACCCCGCTCCTCCGCTCTCTCCACTGGCTTCCAGTTGAAGCTCGCATCCGCTACAAGACCATGGTGCTTGCCTACGGAGCTGTGAGGGGAACGGCACCTCAGTACCTCCAGGCTCTGATCAGGCCCTACACCCAAACAAGGGCACTGCGTTCATCCACCTCTGGCCTGCTCGCCTCCCTACCACTGAGGAAGTACAGTTCCCGCGCAGCCCAGTCAAAACTGTTCGCTGCTCTGGCCCCCCAATGGTGGAACAAACTCCCTCACGACGCCAGGACAGCGGAGTCAATCACCACCTTCCGGAGACACCTGAAACCCCACCTCTTTCAGGAATACCTAGGATAGGATAAAGTAATCCTTCTCACCACCCCCCCTTAAAAGATTTAGATGCACTATTGTAAAGTGGCTGTTCCACTGGATGTCTTAAGGTGAACGCACCAATTTGTAAGTCGCTCTGTATAAGAGCGTCTGCTAAATGACTTAAATGTAAATGTAAAGAAAATGGATTCCATTTCGTTTTAATGATAAGCACTAAATATAAACCAATAGATAGTGATAGGTGGGATAAGTCACGTATCTGAAAGGCTCAACAATAGTATTTAAAAAGCCCAGGAATAACAACGAAGGCTGTTGCCCGGGGATGCTGATGAGTTACTTCACTTCGTATTTTTGTCTTGTACGTGATAAGTGATTTGATGCCAATTACTTTAAGCACGTACAGAGAAAAGTTTATGCCAGATGGTGTCACGCCCTGACCATAGAGAGCTATTTATTCTCTATGATGGTTGGGGCATGATAGTGACTAGGGTGGGTCATCTAGGTGATTAATGGTGTGTGTGTGTGTGTGTGTGTGTGTGTGTGTGTGTGTGTGTGTGTGTGTGTGTGTGTGTGTGTGTGTGTGTGTATATTGGTTTATAACACACCCCCCCATGCCTTACTGCTGAAGTGTACAATGGTGTACTATTGAGATGCAGCTGAATACATGGATATAAATACTACTGATCTAGATATGCCATGGATTTGCTAGTATTGTTGTTGATCCAGTAACCTGGGGGTGCACCCCTCTTTGTTTTGTGTTTTTATATTCATTTTTATTTCTATTATTTATTTATTTATTAATTAAGTCAGTTTAGTTTAGTTTTCAGACCTGATTTGCTAGTTTTCATTTAGTTTTAGTTATACAATATTTCTAGGACGCGACTCCGTTCTTCCACAAGAAATTCCACAATTTGATGTTTTGTTGATGTTGGTGGAAAATGCTGTGTCAGGCACAGCTCCAGAACCTCCCAGTTCAATTGAGTTGAGATCTGGTGACTGAGACACACACACAAACCCCCTTTAAACCCCCTATGCTCCTTCCCTCCTCTTTTACATTGTTGCTACTCTCTGTTGTTATCATCTATGTATTGTCACTTTAATAACTCTACCTACATGTACATATTATCTCAACTAACCGGTGCCCCCGAACATTGACTCTGTACCAGTACCACCCCGGTGTATAATCTCGATATTGTTATTTTACTGCTGCTCTTTAATTACTTGTTACTTTTATTTCTTATTATTACTCGTTTTTTAAACTGCATTATTGGTTAGGGGCTCGTAAGTAAGCATTTCACCATAAGGTTTACACCTGTTGTATTTGGCGCACGTGTCTAATAAGATTTGATTTGATTTGATTTAATGAGGGCAGAGGGTGTTTATTTGCCCTGTGCCACAAGGCTCTCCTCTCCCCTGTCACATCATTGGTTGTCATGTTAGCCTAGCTACTGCCAACACATTGTCTCTCTCTATCTCTTTCTTTCTCTCTCCCTCTCTCTTTCTCTCCTCCCCTTCATTCTCTCCCTACTTGTCTACATGATCGGTATGGCACAGTATTTTACATCTTAGTGTAGTTTAGCTTGAGTTTCTTAGCTATTTCATTGAGATTAATGGTATGGTATTGCATTAATTAAAAGCTCTCATTATGTGTAACGTTCAGCACTTATATGCTTGTAAAAATAGCTTCAGCAAACTCGTTGTGTATTCTGAGTAGCACTCCAGATACAGTAAGTTTGGGTGAAATGTCAGTCGTGGGGGTTGCAGTGCACCAAGAGGTTATATTATATGTGTCAGTGTGTGTGTCAGTCTGTTTGTGTGTGTACGTGTGTGTCTCCCTGTTTGTGTGTGTACGTGTGTGTCAGCCTGTTTGTGTGTGTACGTGTGTGTCTGCCTGTTTGTGTGTGTACGTGTGTGTCTGCCTGTTTGTGTGTGTACGTGTGTGTCTGCCTGTTTGTGTGTGTACGTGTGTGTCTGCCTGTTTGTGTGTGTACGTGTGTGTCAGCCTGTTTGTGTGTGTACGTGTGTGTCTGCCTGTTTGTGTGTGTACGTGTGTGTCAGCCTGTTTGTGTGTGTACGTGTGTGTCAACCTGTTTGTGTGTGTACGTGTGGGTCAACCTGTTTGTGTGTGTACGTGTGGGTCAACCTGTTTGTGTGTGTATGTGTGTGTCAGCCTGTTTGTGTGTGTACGTGTGGGTCAACCTGTTTGTGTGTGTACGTGTGGGTCAACCTGTTTGTGTGTGTATGTGTGTGTCAGCCTGTTTGTGTGTGTACGTGTGGGTCAACCTGTTTGTGTGTGTATGTGTGTGTCAGCCTGTTTGTGTGTGTACGTGTGGGTCAACCTGTTTGTGTGTGTATGTGTGTGTCAGCCTGTTTGTGTGTGTACGTGTGGGTCAACCTGTTTGTGTGTGTACGTGTGGGTCAACCTGTTTGTGTGTGTATGTGTGTGTCAGCCTGTTTGTGTGTGTACGTGTGGGTCAACCTGTTTGTGTGTGTATGTGTGTGTCAGCCTGTTTGTGTGTGTATGTGTGTGTCAGCCTGTTTGTGTGTGTATGTGTGTGTCAGCCTGTTTGTGTGTGTATGTGTGTGTCAGCCTGTTTGTCCGTTTTGGTACTGTATGTTTTGTACTGTGTGTTTCTCCATAGGGAATGTGTTTTTTAGCGAATGCTTTTGGCTGTAACACAATAGGAATGTAATTTCTCCTAGCAACAAGGGAAGGGAGAGTAAAAGCAAGTCATTAGGAAGAAGAACACCTAATCTCTGGAAGGTCGTTGTGATACCTTGACCAATCAAAGCATGACTCTGTCTCGTTCAGGTGCGAGGCAGCCAATCCACCTGGATTTGCATCCCTATGTAAATCACATGAATGAACTTCCCCTGGTTTTCAGTGGTGACTGTGGTTGATCTGAAGACACTCATCAGATGGGAAGAGAGTGTCTGCTCTGCTGTGTGTCAACTAGCAATCTGCATAGAAAGAAAGTGTAACCAGGAAGCAGAGTTGACAATCCAATATGTGTCATCAAATGCTTGTCAAACAAACATAGTGTTATATATTTTTCATTAGATCAGACACGATTACAGAGGCTTTCTGTATATGAAGCTTATTGTGCTATTTGTTGTTTACTACACCAACTGGTTATGACAGTCACACAGCCACATTTGATTTCCCTACATGCCTATCGTTTGATGACACGTATTGGATTGTCTGGTTGAGTGGACAGTAAGTGTGAGTCACAGACCGTTATTAGGTATATTAGAATTACGTTTCCTTGAGGTTTGACTCTGTTTAGAGGGATCGTCAGCAAACAGACGGTAGAAATGCATTAGCTGGCATTAATAAGGAAGGACTTCGTGAGGCCTAAGATGATCCATCTCAGTGTCCAGGCAGGCTGTGAGTGTACATGTTTTCTACTGAAAATAGAGTTAACTTTATCAGTCCTATCCCAGATCAGCATATCAGACCTGTTTTGTCACTTTCATATGCGTCAAATGACGTGTCCAGGAAGTGCTATAGCTGAAACAGGTGACTCAGGAGGTGTTCAGAACCACTCAAATCACACTGCTGTGTTATTGGGTCCGATGGAGTTAGACGCTCTGTGTCTGTCCTTCTGTGATTGGACCACAATCTCTGGTGCATTGACTTCCTGGCAACCCCACTTAACTTCATGGGCCTTTTAACTGTACTAACTCATGCAATAGGGAATAAAATTGCACTTTGAAGGAAGAACTGAAATCTTCTCAGGTTATCTGGTTATTTGTCAGAGCACTTGATCCAAAACATTTATGGCCTAAATGGCTTGTTTTATATACTTCAGTGTGCACTCCGTTCCCAACGAGAGGCACACAGAGATCCATCACTATTATCGTACCTCCCTCGTCTATACAATAACCCAAAATATTACACTACAGTGTTGCTCTTTCCAAAAACACTCCTCCTCTCTGTTAGCTCAAAAGGACACTACTCTGTCGTCAGTCAGCTTCCTTCCGTTAGTGTTGTCATGGTTATTCCTCATTCAATGTCTCTACTGTGGGGGTCAATGATGTTTAATGAAATTGAGCCTGGCTCTTTGCACGGTCCTCTAGTGCCCTGTATTCAGCTGCCGGGAGGCCCTAGAGAGCCCTGGGGAGAGGGAAGGCTGGGCCTCATCACTCTCCTCCCCTCTCTCCCTCCCTTCTCCCTATCCCTCCATTACTCTCCTCTCTCTCCATTCCTCTCCTCTCCTCTCTCTCCCTTCCTTCTCCCTATCCCTCCATTCCTCCTCTCTCTCTCTCTATCCCCCTTCTCCCTATCCCTCCATTCCTCATCTCTCTCCCTCCCTTCTCCCTATCCCTCCATCCCTCCTCGCTCTCCCTCCCTTCTCACTATCCCTCCATTCCTCCCCTCTCTCTCCCTCCCTTCTACATATCCTTCCATTCCTCCCCTCTCTCCCTCCCTTCTCCCTATCCCTCCATTCCTCCTCGCTCTCCCTCCCTTCTCACTATGCCTCCATTCCTCTCTCTCTCTCCCTCCCTTCTACATATCCCTCCATTCCTCATCTCTCTCCCTCCCTTCTCACTATCCCTCCATTCCTCATCTCTCTCCCTCCCTTCTCCCTATCCCTCCATTCCTCCCCTCTCTCTCCCTCCCTTCTACATATCCCTCCATTCCTCATCTCTCTCCCTCCCTTCTCACTATCCCTCCATTCCTCATCTCTCTCCCTCCCTTCTCACTATCCCTCCATTCCTCATCTCTCTCCCTCCCTTCTCACTATCCCTCCATTCCTCATCTCTCTCCCTCCCTTCTCCCTATCCCTCCATTCCTCCCCATCTCTCTCCCTCCCTTCTACATATCCCCCATTCCTCATCTCTCTCCCTCCCTTCTCACTATCCCTCCATTCCTCATCTCTCTCCCTCCCTTCTCCCTATCCCTCCATTCCTCCCTCTCTCTCCCTCCCTTCTCCCTATCCCTCCATTCCTCCCCTCTCTCTCCCTCCCTTCTCACTATCCCTCCATTCCTCATCTCTCTCCCTCCCTTCTCACTATCCCTCCATTCCTCATCTCTCTCCCTCCCTTCTCCCTATCCCTCCATTCCTCCCCTCTCTCTCCCTCCCTTCTCCCTATCCCTCCATTCCTCCTCTCTCTCTCCCTCCCTTCTCATTATCCCTCCATTCCTCCTCTCTCTCCCTCCCTTCTCATTATCCTTCCATTCCTCCTCTCTCTCTCCAGAACCTCTCCAGTGATGTTTCATTTCTTGAGGTCAGGATCCTTGCAGGGGAAGTTAGTCATACTGCGAGCAGCGGCCATGTTTATTTGTTTGCTCCACGGCCGGGGGCCATGCTGTGCGTCATGTTCGCAAAGTGCTTCAAATAATACATTCACATACGTGAGCAGTGAGTGAATCAGCCACACAGAGAGGGGGCTAGGGAAGGGGACAGGGGGACACAGATACATACAGAGGTAGACACACAGGAGTGAGGCAGAGACACATATGAGTGAGGCAGAGCCATACAGGAGTGAGGCAGAGACACACAGGAGTGAGGCAGAGACACACAGGAGTGAGGCAGAGACACACTGGAGTGAGGCAGAGACACATAGGAGTGAGGCAGAGACACACAGGAGTGAGGCAGAGACACACAGGAGTGAGGCAGAGACACACAGGAGTGAGGCAGAGACACACAGGAGTGAGGCAGAGACACACAGGAGTGAGGCAGAGACACAGGAGTGAGGCAGAGACACATAGGAGTGAGGCAGAGACACACAGGAGTGAGGCAGAGACACACAGGAGTGAGGCAGAGACACACAGGAGTGAGGCAGAGACACACAGGAGTGAGGCAGAGACACACAGGAGTGAGGCAGAGACACACAGGAGTGAGGCAGAGACACATAGGAGTGAGGCAGAGACACACAGGAGTGAGGCAGAGACATACAGGAGTGTGGCAGAGACACACAGGAGTGTGGCAGAGACACACAGGAGTGAGGCAGAGACACACAGGAGTGAGGCAGAGACACACAGGAGTGAGGCAGAGACACACAGGAGTGAGGCAGAGACACACAGGAGTGAGGCAGGAGGCAGAGACACACAGGAGTGAGGCAGAGACACACAGGAGTGAGGCAGAGACACACAGGAGTGAGGCAGAGACACACAGGAGTGAGGCAGAGACACACAGGAGTGAGGCAGAGGCACACAGGAGTGAGGCAGAGGCACACAGGAGTGAGGCAGAGACACATAGGAGTGAGGCAGAGACATACATGAGTGAGGCAGAGACACACAGGAGTGAGGCAGAGACACACAGGAGTGAGGCAGAGACACACAGGAGTGAGGCAGAGACACACAGGAGTGAGGCAGGAGGCAGAGACACACAGGAGTGAGGCAGAGACACACAGGAGTGAGGCAGAGACACACAGGAGTGAGGCAGAGACACAGGAGTGAGGCAGAGACACATAGGAGTGAGGCAGAGACACACAGGAGTGAGGCAGAGACACACAGGAGTGAGGCAGAGACACACAGGAGTGAGGCAGAGACACACAGGAGTGAGGCAGAGACACACAGGAGTGAGGCAGAGACACACAGGAGTGAGGCAGAGACACATAGGAGTGAGGCAGAGACACACAGGAGTGAGGCAGAGACATACAGGAGTGTGGCAGAGACACACAGGAGTGTGGCAGAGACACACAGGAGTGAGGCAGAGACACACAGGAGTGAGGCAGAGACACACAGGAGTGAGGCAGAGACACACAGGAGTGAGGCAGAGACACACAGGAGTGAGGCAGGAGGCAGAGACACACAGGAGTGAGGCAGAGACACACAGGAGTGAGGCAGAGACACACAGGAGTGAGGCAGAGACACACAGGAGTGAGGCAGAGACACACAGGAGTGAGGCAGAGGCACACAGGAGTGAGGCAGAGGCACACAGGAGTGAGGCAGAGACACATAGGAGTGAGGCAGAGACATACATGAGTGAGGCAGAGACACACAGGAGTGAGGCAGAGACACACAGGAGTGAGGCAGAGACACACAGGAGTGAGGCAGGAGGCAGAGACACACAGGAGTGAGGCAGAGACACACAGGAGTGAGGCAGAGACACACAGGAGTGAGGCAGAGGCACACAGGAGTGAGGCAGAGGCACACAGGAGTGAGGCAGAGGCACACAGGAGTGAGGCAGAGACACATAGGAGTGAGGCAGAGACATACATGAGTGAGGCAGAGACATACAGGAGTCAGGCAGAGACACATAGGAGTGAGGCAGAGACACACAGGTACACTGATGATTCAAAATGAGGGAGACAAACTGGCCAAACTGACAATGAGACAGACAGACAGATATGAAGGTAGTCATTGATGCGTGCAAACAGACAAACAGCTCTAGGGGTTGGGGTTGGTGGATGAGGTGTTGTTGTAGGGGGAAGCAGCATATGTGTTGCAGGCTTGACAGGCCATAATGGGGAGCAGTATTGGCCCAGGACCAGGTGCAGCTTCTCTGAGGGCTCCATGTCTGTCTGTGTGACTTCACGCTTTGTCTGCTCTGCTCTGCTCAGAGCAGCACACTCACACAGGCCCTCAGCCCAAAGGCCCTCAGCACACTGGCCCTCAGCACACAAAATACGTACTGTAAAGCATAGAAAAAAGTAAACAACAGTAAGCACAGAGCGTAGCAAGTGAGGACATACTGTTGAGACTCACCTTGAGACATTCCTTGAGACATACTTTGAGATATACCTTGAGACATTCCTTGAGACATACTGTACCTTGAGACGTTCCAAAGAGAAATGCGATTCTGAGACCTGCTTCTCTATGGTCCAGACATGGAGAATACAGACTGCAGGCTGACATCTGACAGACACTGACCAGAATACTGTAGAGCTAGTGTTTAGGGGATTGGAGTGTGAGGGTCCGAATGGGTCAGATCAGTTTGGCAATGGATGACAGTAACCGGACTCTCTCTCACCCACAGAAGAGGGGAGGAGGGAGCTGGTGGGGGGTTAACAGCGCACACCCTGTCAGAAATTAAAGGAGAGGAGATCCAGAACATCCCTCTCCAAATTCACTACAGAAATGTTCCTTTGTCTCCAGAGAGTTTCCCGCCGAGACTTTAACACATTCAAAAGCGAATACTGGAACAATATTTCTAACATAAGAACGTGGGGAATGGTCAGAGGTGATCTAAAAAAGAATAATGTCATATGGGATTTTATTTTGTGATGTCATGTGTTATAAAGGAAATACTATAACTTGAAAAGTATATACACTACATGTACGAAGTCTTCATCCTCTACATTGTATATGAGATATGAAAAACGATTAAAGTATTTTAAAGAAATTAATGTGATTTTAAGAGCCATAAGAGCATTTGTCTCCTATAAACTTTGCACAGTAAGTAGCCACGCCCCGAGTGAGGTTAGAGAGCGTGTCAGCCTGACGGAACCGTCACTGTCGACCAGAATGCATAAAAGGATTGGTAAAGAAATGAACATTTAGACTAGAAAGGTGTTGAGCTCTAGCTCACGTCCAAAGCGGTTTGAACCCTGAATACCAACACGAGGTGGAGAAAACTCTC
This sequence comes from Oncorhynchus nerka, assembly GCF_034236695.1. Lineage (NCBI taxonomy): Eukaryota > Metazoa > Chordata > Actinopteri > Salmoniformes > Salmonidae > Oncorhynchus > Oncorhynchus nerka. The sequence continues at coordinate 36,207,045 of NC_088416.1, forward strand.
CTCTCAGACAATCACTGGTACAGCTCATTAGCTGTCATAAGAAACTATCTACAAAAGCTCATTTAAGTGGGACCGTTCTACTACTCTTCTCAAATTACAGCATTCTACTACTCGCATGACCAATGGGAACTGTCGACACTGCTAGCAAGCCTATCTTCCAAGGAGCATCTTCCAGAGTGAACAACAGTAGAAGATGGGGAAGGGGGGACAAAGTATATGATTACTGTGAGAATAGTTTCTAAAATGTATCAATGATAAGTGTCTCTTTCTCGCTCTTTCTCTCTTTCCCTCTCCATGTCGTTGTGTAAAAAGCCACCATATTGTGTCGGTCCGCTAGGGACCTTTTCCTAATGCATATGTATTAAGTGTGCATGTTAACCTGTGTTATCATTTAGTTAGGTAGTAAATAAATAATTCAACCAATTTGTGTAGTACTGAATCATTGTCACGTCCTGACCTTAGTTCCTTTTTTAATGTTTCTATTTTAGGTTGGTCAGAGCATGAGTTGGGGTGGGCATTCTATGTTTTGTTCTTGTGTTTATATTTCTATGTGTTTGGCCTGGTATGGTTCCCAATCAGAGGCAGCTGTCAATCGTTGTCTCTGATTGAGAACCATACTTAGGTAGCCTTCCCACTCTTGTTTGTGGGTGGTTATTTTCTGTTTAGTGTGTTGTTTCACCTGACAGGACTGTTTCGTTTCTTTCATTCACTTTGTTATTTTGTTTTGTGTGTTCAGTTCTAATAAATTAACATGGACACTTACCACGCTGCATATTGGTCCGATCCTTCCTACTCCTCCTCAGACGAAGAGGAGAAGCGTTACAATCATAATTAAGGCTGGAGTTTTTGCAGATGCAAGGAGGTTACAACTGTTCAGAATGATGATATGATAAGGTTATGATTAATAAGTTGACTGTTTATAGATGTGATAGGTAAAGACCTTTTCAGAGTTTAATTCAGGAGATGGTAACTCTTTAAATAACCGCTCTCGTGGTGCCCCAAATTATTAATGAGTTCATAGTTACATGATTCATTTATGTGGGTAACAATTAGTTAGTTGATTAGATAAATAACAGTAATAAGATTATTGAAAGTAAAGTCACAACAACAGTATATAAGTCTATTAGTACAGCTTTGTGCCAAAGAACAATAAGGACCTTGTGAGCTGAATAAAGACATACTCCCTGGCAGGCAGAGGTGACTGGTCTGATGTAGCTCTTCACAGGACTAAGCTCAGATCATAGCAGGCCTGATGTGCACACAGGACAGACACATCAGAGAGTACTGTGGCAGTAGTGTCACTCCTCTCCTCCTCAGTTGATAAAATCAAATCAAATCAAATTTTATTTGTCACATACACATGGTTAGCAGATGTTAATGCGAGTGTAGCGAAATGCTTGTGCTTCTAGTACCGACAATGCAGTGATAACCAACAAGTAATCTAACTAATCTATTCCAAAACTACTGTCTTATACACAGTGTAAGGGGATAAAGAATATGTACATAAGGATATATGAATGAGTGATGGTACAGAGCAGCATACAGTAGATGGTATCGAGTACAGTATATACATATGAGATGAGAATGTAGACAAAGTAAACAAAGTGGCATAGTTAAAGTGGCTAGTGATACATGTATTACATAAGGATGCAGTCGATGATGTAGAGTACTGTATATACGTATGCATATGAGATGAATAATGTAGGGTAAGTAACATTATATAAGGTAGCATTGTTTAAAGTGGCTAGTGATATATTTACAACATTTCCCATCAATTCCCATTATTAAAGTGGCTGGAGTTGGGTCAGTGTCAATGACAGTGTGTTGGCAGCAGCCACTCAATGTTAGTGGTGGCTGTTTAACAGTCTGATGGCCTTGAGATAGAAGCTGTTTTTCAGTCTCTCGGTCCCAGCTTTGATGCACCTGTACTGACCTCGCCTTCTGGATGATAGCGGGGTGAACAGGCAGTGGTTCGGGTGGTTGATGTCCTTGATGATCTTTATGGCCTTCCTGTAACATCGGGTGGTGTAGGTGTCCTGGAGGGCAGGTAGTTTGCCCCGGTGATGCGTTGTGCAGACCTCACTACCCTCTGGAGAGCCTTACGGTTGAGGGCGGAGCAGTTGCCGTACCAGGCGGTGATACAGCCCGCCAGGATGCTCTCGATTGTGCATCTGTAGAAGTTTGTGAGTGCTTTTGGTGACAAGCCGAATTTCTTCAGCCTCCTGAGGTTGAAGAGGCGCTGCTGCGCCTTCTTCACGACGCTGTCAGTGTGAGTGGACCAATTCAGTTTGTCTGTGATGTGTATGCCGAGGAACTTAAAACTTGCTACCCTCTCCACTACTGTTCCATCGATGTGGATAGGGGGTGTTCCCTCTGCTGTTTCCTGAAGTCCACAATCATCTCCTTAGTTTTGTTGACGTTGAGTGTGAGGTTATTTTCCTGACACCACACTCCGAGGGCCCTCACCTCCTCCCTGTAGGCCGTCTCGTCGTTGTTGGTAATCAAGCCTACCACTGTTGTGTCGTCCGCAAACTTGATGATTGAGTTGGAGGCGTGCGTGGCCACGCAGTCGTGGGTGAACAGGGAGTACAGGAGAGGGCTCAGAACGCACCCTTGTGGGGCCCCCGTGTTGAGGATCAGCGGGGAGGAGATGTTGTTGCCTACCCTCACCACCTGGGGGCGGCCCGTCAGGAAGTCCAGTACCCAGTTGCACAGGGCGGGGTCGAGACCCAGGGTCTCGAGCTTGATGACGAGCTTGGAGGGTACTATGGTGTTGAATGCCGAGCTCTAGTCGATGAACAGCATTCTCACATAGGTATTCCTCTTGTCCAGGTGGGTTAGGGCAGTGTGCAGTGTGGTTGAGATTGCATCGTCTGTGGACCTATTTGGGTGGTAAGCAAATTGGAGTGGGTCTAGGGTGTCAGGTAGGGTGGAGGTGATATGGTCTTTGACTAGTCTCTCAAAGCACTTCATGATGACGGAAGTGAGTGCTACGGGGCGGTAGTCGTTTAGCTCAGTTACCTTAGCTTTCTTGGGAACAGGAACAATGGTGGCCCTCTTGAAGCATGTGGGAACAGCAGACTGGTATAGGGATTGATTGAATATGTCCGTAAACACACCGGCCAGCTGGTCTGCGCATGCTCTGAGGGCGCGGCTGGGGATGCCGTCTGGGCCTGCAGCCTTGCGAGGGTTAACACGTTTAAATGTCTTACTCACCTCGGCTGCAGTGAAGGAGAGACCGCATGTTTTCGTTGCAGGCCGTGTCAGTGGCCCTGTATTGTCCTCAGAGCGGGCAAAAAAGTTATTTAGTCTGCCTGGGAGCAAGACATCCTGGTCCGTGACTGGGCTGGGTTTCTTCTTGTAGTCCGTGATTGACTGTAGACCCTGCCACATGCCTCTTGTGTCTGAGCCGTTGAATTGAGATTCTACTTTGTCTCTGTACTGACGCTTAGCTTGTTTAATAGCCTTGCGGAGGGAATAGCTGCACTGTTTGTATTCGGTGATACTGAGTGAGACTTTGTGTGTGCGCCGGCAGGTATTTTTGAATAGTCATTTCTGTGTGTGTGTGTGTGTGTGTGTGTGTGTGTGTCTGTGTGGATGAGTGAACATACATGTTCATGCATGGGTGTATGTGTGAGAGTTGCTGCAGGAAGGCTGCCTCTCTTCTGTATAGCAGACTGGCAGGCCGGGCCATCCCCCCAGCGCAACACGGACCATTGCTTTCTTCTGCAGAGAGAGCACCACCACCATTAGACCACCACCACCACTCTCCCATCTCCCTCTGCTGCAGAGGACACAGGCAAACACTAACACAGTCGACCCTCATTAAACACAGTCATTTAGAATTTAGAGGACAGTGCTCCCTCCTCATCTCCCTCCGTTCCCTCCTCGTCTCCCTCCGCTCCCTCCTCGTCTCCCTCCGTTCCCTCCTCGTCTCCCTCCGTTCCCTCCTCATCTCCCTCCGCTCCCTCCTCATCTCCCTCCGTTCCCTCCTCGTCTCCCTCCGTTCCCTCCTCGTCTCCCTCCGTTCCCTCCTCATCTCCCTCCGCTCCCTCCTCATCTCCCTCCGTTCCCTCCTCATCTCCCTCCGCTCCCTCCTCATCTCCCTCCGTTCCCTCCTCATCTCCCTCCGTTCCCTCCTCGTCTCCCTCCGCTCCCTCCTTGTCTCCCTCCGTTCCCCCCTTCTCCCTCCGTTCCCTCCTCGTCTCCCTCCGTTCCCTCCTCATCTCCCACCGTTCCCTCCTCATCTCCCTCCGTTCCCTCCTCGTCTCCCTCCGTTCCCTCCTCGTCTCCCTCCGTTCCCTCCTCATCTCCCTCCGTTCCCTCCTCATCTCCCTCCGTTCCCTCCTCATCTCCCTCCGTTCCCTCCTCATCTCCCTCCGCTCCCTCCTCATCTCCCTCCGCTCCCTCCTCATCTCTTTCCGCTCCTGTCTGCATGGCTTCTCTCCTTCTCACCCACCCATAGAATAAGCACCACAGCCAAGTGTACCTAGCAAAAATGTATTTATTAAAAATGGTTGTACTTTTTACCCCTTTCTCTCCCCAATTTCGTGGTATCCAATTGGTAGTTACAGTCTTGTCCCATCGCTGCAACTCCCGTACGGACTCGGGAGAGGCGAAGGTTGAGAGCCATGCGTCCTCCGAAACACGATTTGGCCAACCACACTGCTTCCTGACACACTGCTTCCTGACACACTGCTTCCTGACACACTGCTTCCTGACACACTGCTTCCTGACACACTGCTTCCTGACACACTGCTTCCGGACACACTGCTTCCTGACACACTGCTTCCTGACACACTGCTTCCTGACACACTGCTTCCTGACACACTGCTTCCTCCAATGTGTCGGAGGAAACACTATACACCTGGCGACCGTGTCAGCCTACATGCGCCCGGGCCGCCAGAAGGAGTAGCAAAAACGCGATTGGACATGGACATCCCAGCCGGCCAAACCCTCCCCTAACCCGGACGACGCTGGGCCGATTGTGCGCCACCTCATGGGTTTCCCGGTCACGGCCGGCTGCGACAAAGCCCGGAATCGAACCCGGATCTGTAATGCAGTGCCTTAGACTGCGGCACCACTCGGGAGGCCCAGCTAAAATGTATAGAGTTTGAATCTAACAGTTGTGTGGTGGAGATGCAGGTTTTATAACCCGTGGACTCTGTGGCTGCTATAATGAGCTCAGTTTATCTTCACACACGAGGACAAAAAGGAAAATGGAAATGAATAGCATCCAAATCTTCTCTGGGGCTGAGAGAGCATAATGGTGAAGCTAGTGGGGGTGATAGGGACAATGTTATTATAGCCGCCTGAATCTAGCAAAAACAAAAAGGTGGCAGAAAATGTTTGTCATTAACTGTGTGTGGGATTACAGATGAACTCTATCTACTAGGGGGAGAGTCCACCCCTCCACCCTGTCGTAAATCCACAAGGACAAGCTATCAACCTCCACGGCAATTACACATGCATCGTGGTGATATGCAAATGAGCAGGGCTAAAGGCTAACGACTCAGAGGGAAGGGATGCTGTGGAGCTGCTGCTGTTCCTCACCAAACCACTGTCTCTCCACATTCTACAGTACTGTCTGGGATTCTGGACTAATTGAAGATGTTTGTTTTTCTAGTATTTTTCTGCTGTTGTGCAGTCTCTCTCTCTCTCTCTCGCTCTCCTTCTCTCTCTCTCCATTTTCAACCATATAAATCCCTCACTGAGACCAAAAAACCTGCAGCTAAAATCGATGCTCAAATCCCATCTTCAGGCCTTTTCTCTGTGGATATTGGACTGTGGATATTGCAGCTAACAAACACACACCACTATAGACTGGAATTGATTTTCCTGGACCCGACAGACATCAATTCTGGCCCTGGAGTTTTAGGAAGTTAGTGGATTTAGGGCAGTTAGTTACAACGTAGTTATATGTGGTAATATTGAGTGTATTGTAATTATGATGATCATGGCTGAAGATGAGCCGAGATATGACAAGATGAAAGCAGTAGGTGCGTCGCTCTGACCATCGTCAGGACATTAGAATTCATGACGTTTGTATATGACGTGAGACTCACTCAGGGCCTCATAGGAAAAGGGCTGCCAGTGGCAACGGCAATGACAAGCTCATCCTGTTATATTCAGGCTCATAGACAGTCACTTACCTGTCAGCCCAGGACAGGGCTGGACAGGAGAAGATTTTACATTATGATGTGTGTGTGTACAGTATGTGTGTACAGTATGTGTGTGTGTATGACGTCTGTCAGTGTCTAGTCAGTCTGTCAGGTGTGTGAGACTCCCTCAGGAGCCCTTATAGGAAAAGGCTCTGGGCAGCAGAAGACTTATCTTCACATATTCAGTTTGAGACACTCACCTGTCAGCACAGCACAGGACAGGACAGGACAGGGGAAGATTGATTACCGTGACCATGGGGGCCATGGTGCCCTCATCACACCTCAGTCCCAGGGGCCGTGGCCAGAGAGAGATATTGTTGGTCAGGTCACTGAGACGTGCCTGTCCTTCAGATCAGCCAGTGCTGTGACAGTGGATCACCCCACTGCTGACAGGGCCGGCTGCTGACAGGGACGGCTCCCCCATGGTCAAACCAGAAAGTCATCCTCTTCACACATTAGACAACAGCACTGCTCCCCTCCCACAGGCACACAGCCTATTAACAATGCTCACCGGGGCCACGGCCTAATGCTCACTGGGGCTATGGCCTTGTCTATATTCACTCTATGTGTGTGTGTGTGTGCGTGCGTGTCTGTCTGTGTGTGTGTGTGTGCGTGCGTGCATGCGTGCGTGCGTGTATACACGTGTAAGTACAGTACGTGCATGGTCTTCAAATTTTCAAAAGATCTGTGTGTTCCATATTCCTACAGTCTTAAATAATGAGCCGTGTGAACTATTAAACACGTGACCTACCGTGTGTATTATTGATGATGTGGATGTTTACATGCTGCTGTATGTCACTGACACGGATGTTGTGAAAGATGCCACAGGGATATACTGTATTTTCCTAACTGTGGAATAGACATAGCAGGCTGAATACATCTGGAGGCCATGCAGGATACTGTCAATATTTAGCAGGATACAGCAGGGAAGCTATACATTAAGAGATAGAGCAGCATAGCCTAGCTGGATACATGCACTAGGATTTGATGTACCAGTAATCATGCATAAATGCATACTGTTAAGCAGTTGGCGAGTACCGTATTTGCACATTTAATTTGACTCGTCTCTCCATCTTCCTCCATATTGAGATTCCAGTCAGGAAGTTAATCATTGATTCAAAATATTTTACGATGGCCATTGGCCACCACTTGTAGCTGATAAGGCCCTTTGAGTGATAAAATGGATTCCATTTAGTCTTTCATTATGCAGATAATGGCTGGTTCATCTGTGGTGTTGATCCATTTCATTGTCAGTGATTGAATGGGACAGGAATTATTTCCTAGTTTTATGCACTTGTAACAGTATAACTTTAGACCGTCCCCTCGCCCATACCCGGGCGCGAACCAGGGACCCTCTGCACACATCAACAACAGTCACCCACGAAGCATCGTTACCCATCGCTCCACAAAAGCCGCGGCCCTTGCAGAGCAAGGGGAACTACTACTTCAAGGTCTCAGAGCAAGTGACGTCACCGATTGAAACGCTATTTAGCGCTAACTAGCTAGCCATTTCACATCCGTTACACACTGACATGAAGTTACATCACGGCAGAGAGTTCTCGATGTGTCTGTGCTTGTGTGTTAGGGGAAGCATTTAAATGGGTTTGCGTCAACACTTAAGTGAGAGAGTTGAAAGGACATCAACCCGTAGGACATCTTGGATATAAGATGGCAACAGAAGAACAGCTTTAACTACTGCCTACTAGTAACCAATTTCCTCACCAGATATTCAAGTTCACTTTCTATATTCTAGATGTAGTATGCATAATCAAAACCCTGCATAATCAATTTGGTTATGCAGATCTCAAAAGCTGTGCCTTTGAGACATTGTGGCCTCAAAGCGTATTAATTAACATCAGCAACTATACAGGGCAGTACGAAGTAATAGAGCTGTGTGGTGGTGGTGCTTCAGAGGAGACAGGATAATGGAGACAGGCGCTCCAATCCCTGTCTTTCAGCAGTCAGCCACAGTAGAGTCATTCTCTCTGGTGTCACTGAGACACACCCTGATGATGTGCCCACAAACACAGAGGACATGGGAAGGGAGGGGAGAGGTAACCAGTTCCTCTTAATGAAGAGATGAAAGCAGCTCATACATTAGAGACACAGTGTCATATCATCACTGGGACACTTTGGGACACAAACCTTCAGTCACTCTGATCCCACTGAGGGGATATACGTCTTAGAATAGCTTGCCTTCAAGAAATGAGAAGGTGTGTGCGTGGGGGGGGCTCTGTATGTTTGTGTATATATTTATAAAAGGAATGTATGCCCCACAGGTCTACTGTATTGATATTGAATCAACACATCTTGGCAAGCGGTGAAGGTGCTGGGACTAATATCCAATAACCCCTCAGGCCTACTGTCACCCCGCCTCTGATTGGGTAAAAAGCTGAGGGATGGGGCTGGAGAAATTCATAGACAGAGCTATGGATGCAAGGACTGACCCTCCATGATATTATTAAAATGATAGTTTTACCAGAGCCATGTATTTAGTGTTATGACATTGAGGTTTCTGCATTATGATACATTTACATGACACTACAACATTCAGCTCCCCATTAACATTACATGGGGAATGTTTCATCAATGCTATGTAACTTAATATCTAGAATTAGAACAATATTCACAACTCTAAAAGTTGGCCTAACTCTCTAAATCAGTGGTCACCAACCTTTTCTGAATCAAGATCACTTTTAGAGTCAAAAAGCAAGCAGAGCTCTACCGCTCAGATTTTGTTTTAAATGTAAGCTTATGCAACATTATGCTAATGAAACGAGGTGTGTGTAGTAGGCCAGAAACATTATCACAGCATATTGGTTATGCTTTCCTGCCAATATTGTTCTTCTCCGACAATATTATATTTCAAAACTCGAGCATTGAAAACAGAAGAGATCAGTTGTTGTATCACTTGCGAGGCACAGCTGAGCATAAATTGAAATCATTTGTTTTTTTATTTGACTGGACTGATGGTACCTGCATCTGATGGTCAGTCTCACTAGAGTTAGAGAGCCGCAGAGAGTCTGCCTCTCACGGTCCCTGCTCGCTCCGTTCCTCTGGTGAGACTGACAAGCCAAAGGGGAAACCATCTTCCACCTGACTTTTATTTCTGCCTCATACACAAATTCATGTTGTTCTGATGACCAGAGAAAGTGAAATATTCCTTGATATTAAAATAGACGCGAGCTGCTGATAGTCAAAACGCAGGCCTATCGATACACTTGGCTACTCATTCATTGCAGATGCAGCTTTAACCATTCATTGCAGATGCAGCTATAATCATTCATTGCAGATGCAGCTATAACCATTCATTGCAGATGCAGCTATAATCATTCATTGCAGATGCAGCTTTAACCATTCATTGCAGATGCAGCTATAACCATTCATTGCAGATGCAGCTATAACCATTCATTGCAGATGCAGCTATAACCATTCATTGCAGATGCAGCTATAACCATTCATTGCAGATGCAGCTATAACCATTCATTGCAGATGCAGCTATAATCATTCATTGCAGATGCAGCTATAACCATTCATTGCAGATGCAGCTATAACCATTCATTGCAGATGCAGCTATAACCATTCAGTAAGGAAAAGCGCATTTTCTGTGTTGACAGTGCTGAATAACATTTTTAACATGAACTCACTCATAAAAGCACCAGCTTTTTGCTGTATTCTTTGACAGTCTCTCTCTGGTCATGGTTTTAAAAGTTAGGAAATCTCACTTAAGCTGGTATCAAACTTTGCTGTGGGATTGTGGAAGCTGTAGGCACGGTGATTTGAGTCATCCAATTGGCCAGCGCAGTAGGCACACTTGGATTAGCTCTCCAGGTCTGCTGGGTAAGCGGAGTTTGTCCATTCAGACAAATGAAATGGTTGAAAATGGGAACACATTGTCTACCCGGCACACAGGGCTTCTGAATCAAGGGCATCCACCGCAACCGAATTTGGAAAAAAGTGGGCTTTTTAAATCATTTTTTTATTTATTTCAAGTTTTATTCCCAACTTGTCTTGTGTTAGGAAGGGAAAGCCATGTTCGCTGCAGGTAGTGTACTGTACTGTAGTCTCCATACAGTAATGTAGTACTGGGATAATTAACAGAGCTGTATCTGTCTGTGGTGGCGCTGCCATCTGTCGAGACGCCTCCCTCCCACCAGCCACATACAGGTGACCATATGTGAGAAGAGTTGTGACAGATCTCAATGCGCTTTTGTTTTTCAGCTCAATATGACGTCTTTTCACACCAGGCTTCACATTGCATCGTGAAGGGGCCTATCTCTTTTACCCATAGATCTCTCTCCTCTCTGCTCATCCACTTGTTTAAACATCCTCTCTCCACGTGTTTCTCCCACCTTCACATAGCTACTGCCTTCCACATAAAATCCCCTCGTCAGGCTTTAAATGAGAGAGTGGTAGGGGGGCAGTATCCAACTGCTCCATGTGTCATAGCTGAGAAGCAGTCCTCAGGGTACAATATATGGAGTTCTGAGGACATGGAGGGATTTCTCTGGAATCTCTGAGTCAGGCTGCCTTCTCCAATTACCATATTGGAGTGGACGCTGATCATATGAGCGTACCAGAGGGCATGACGTGAGCTCCTTTATCCCTCTCTCTCCTCTCACTTACTCTCTCCTCTCTCTTACTGTTCACCTCCATTCACCTCCATTCCATGTTGGACATTCACTGGATCGTTAACCTCTCTGCGCACCGAACCCGTTAGCGGGATTCAATTCGACAACATACAGTGATCACTACATAAATAGTCATATTAAACATTCATGAAAATACAAGTGTCTCACATGATTTGAAAGCCCAGAATCTTGCTAATCCAACTGCATTGTCAGATTTAATAAAGGATTTACTACGAAAGAATACGATGCGATTATCTGAGGATAGAGCCCAATAAAAAAAACGATTTCAACCAGCACAGGCGTAACAAAATCACAAACTGCAATAAAATAAATCTTTACTTTTGACAATCTTCCTCTGTTTGCAATCCCAATGCTCATTGTTACACAAATGAATAGTCTTTTGTTTGAAAATCCATTTTTATAGCCTAACACAAAACATTTTGTGATCCGCTTGTGTCGTGAATTCCGTCTCATTCAATTTTCAAGGACACATTCGATGTAAATACAAACACTAAATGTGACTTTTCCAGTCATGTTTGGTTTCATTGCAATCAACATGTTTGGTTTCATTGCAACACAACCAAACATGATGGGTCATTTCGTGGGACGTATTGACTGAAAGAAACCGATTTGAAGACAACAAGTAATGACATCATTGTGCACCAATGATATGACCTCTGTTTCGTTGATTGACTGTATTTTAACCCAATAACCACTGATCGTCTTGAAATCTAGCTGGGTAGATAGCCAATGAGCTGAGGTAAACGGCAATATGTAATGGTTATGTGTTGGAAGACCAACCCATGTAGTAAACTCCGCCGTAAAGAGGGTCACTCGCCATACTGGAAGGAGCCACGTGTGTTACGCACAGCACTATTTGGTAAAGCGCATCTTCAGCTGTTTATATATCGATCAGTATGGTGACTAAGTCAGGGAAAGCTAAATCTAAGTCTAGATATACAGATGTACACACAATTTTAGAAGAAATTGATCGGGAAAGTGAGACAGAGATTGTTGGAGGACGATTCATTTAGCTAGCATAGCTTTGATTCCCAAATGGAGGAATATTTTTTGAACGGAGAGGACATCGTTTTGGACTGGTAAGTTCTTCTCATGTTAATGCCGTTGTTTGAAATTAATAATATAAAATATTATTTTTGATTTTTTAAATTTTAGTAGCAATATATAAAAATGTAATAAAATGTGTAAAGTACACGTTGGCTATATATTGTGGGTGGGGGTATGTTTGTATGTATGTGCATGACCCATAGCCTATGTTTGTGTGTGTATATATACACATTGTTGATTAGAGGGAGCATGGCCGAGATGCGTGTGTCTGCCGCTCCACCCCACCCCACCCCCACATGAAATAGCCTATTTGAGGCTGTTGAGGGGAGGGCAGGCCCACAACAATACCCAAAGTGAAATGGAGACAGTAGATACAGCTGGTCTGTTGTAATATAATAAAGACAGTAGATCTACCTGGTATGTCATAATATAATAGAGACAGTAGATCGATCTGAAATGTCATAATATAAAAAAGACAGTAGATCTAGCTGGTCTGTCATAATATAAATGACATGGTAGATCTAGCAGGTCTATAATAATATATTCAACCTTATGTTCCCTGTACTCTATATACACTGCTCAAAAAAATAAAGGGAACACTAAAATAACACATCCTAGATCTGAATGAATGAAATATTCTTATTAAATACTTTTTTCTTTACATAGTTTAATGTGCTGACAACAAAATCACACAAAAAATATCAATGGAAATCAAATTTATCAACCCATGGAGGTCTGGATTTGGAGTCACACTCAAAATTAAAGTGGAAAACCACCTTACAGGCTGATCCAACTTTGATGTAATGTCCTTAAAACAAATCAAAATGAGGCTCAGTAGTGTGTGTGGCCTCCAAGTGCCTGTATGACCTCCCTACAACGCCTGGGCATGCTCCTGATGAGGTGGCGGATGGTCTCCTGAGGGATCGCCTCCCAGACCTGGACTAAAGCATCCACCAACTCCTGGACAGTCTGTGGTGCAACGTGGCGTTGGTGGATTGAGCGAGACATGATGTCCCAGATGTGCTCAATTGGATTCAGGTCTGGGGAAAGGGCGGGCCAGTCCATAGCATCAATGCCTTCCTCTTGCAGTAACTGCTGACACACTCCAGCCACATGAGGTCTAGCATTGTCTTGCATTAGGAGGAACCCAGGGCCAACCGCACCAGCATATGGTCTCACAAGGGGTCTGAGGATCTCATCTCGGTACCTAATGGCAGTCAGGTTACCTCTGGCGAGCACATGGAGGGCTGTGCGGCCCCCCAAAGAAATGCCACCCCACACCATGACTGACATGCTGGAGGATGTTGCAGGCAGCAGAACGTTCTCCACGGCGTCTCCAGATTGTCACGTCTGTCACATGTGCTCAGTGTGAACCTGCTTTCATCTTTGAAGAGCACAGGGCGCCAGTGGCGAATTTGCCAATCTTGGTGTTCTCTGGCAAATACCAAACGTCCTGCACGGTGTTGGGCTGTAAGCACAACCCCCACCTGTGGACGTCGGGCCCTCATACCACCCTCATGGAGTCTGTTTCTGACCATTTGAGCAGACACATGCACATTTGTGGCCTCCTGGAGGTCATTTTGCAGGGCTCTGGTAGTGCTCCTCCTGCTCCTCCTTGCACAAAGGCGGAGGTAGCGGTCCTGCTGCTGGGTTGTTGCCCTCCTACGGCCTCCTCCACGTCTCCTGATGTACTGACCTGTCTCCTGGTAGCGCCTCCATGCTCTGGACACTACGCTGACAGACACAGCAAACCTTCTTGCCACAGCTCGCATTGATGTTCCATCCTGGATGAGCTGCATGCGAGCTGCACTAACTGAGCCACTTGTGTGGGTCTCATGCTACCACTAGAGTGAAAGCACCGCCAGCATTCAAAAGTGACCAAAACATCAGCCAGGAAGCATAGGAACTGAGACGTGGTCTGTGGTCAACACCTGCAGAACCACTCCTTTATTGGGGGTGTCTTGCTAATTGTCTATAATTTCCACCTGTTGTCTATTCTATTTGCACAAAAGCATGTGAAATTTATTGTCAATCAGTATTGCTTCCTAAGTGGACAGTTTGATTTCACAGAAGTTTGATTGACTTGGAGTTACATTGTGTTTAAGTGTTCCCTTAAATTTTTTGAGCAGTGGATATTTGTTTATTATACCTGTTGATACAGGGCTCATATGTGAAACTATTCTAACTGAACATTTTCTTTCACAGTGACACTGACTCCGAATGGGAGCCCCCAGTGCCAAGGTGTCCATCCCCCACTGAAGCTGGTTCATCCAGCCGGACACCTGTTGTCTCAGCGCTACTGGGGCATGGACCACAAAAAAATGTCCCCATTCCAACTGCAATAAAGGACTACAACAAGAGCATGGGAGGTGTGGACCTGTCAGATGCGCTGATAGGCTATTACAATGTTCTCCATAAGACGATGAAATGGTACAATACCTTCTTCTATTATTTCATCAACATTGCTGTGGTGAATGCATTCATCCTACACAAGGAAATGGCTAAGAGCTGTGGAAAGCCCCCCATCTCACAGCTAGCCTTCAGAGAGCTGCTCATCAAGGAGCTTGCTGGCTACAGCACCACAGCACCACTGCACCACATTCTGGCCCCTCTACCTCTGTCCCTTCTGCTCCTGCCATAAGTGGTGTTCATCTGCCCAAATTGATTTCTGCAGGCATGGATGTGCCTCCGGGCCAAAAGGGCACCACATGGAGGCGTCGCTGTGTTCTTTGCAAAATCGCCGTCACCTGCACCACATGCTTGGTGACCCTCTGCTTTACAGCAGAAAGAGACTGCTATGGCACCTGGCATCAGCAGCACAATATTGTGTAGAGGACTGAGGGTCTTCCAAATATTCAAAGTGTTATTTTGTAAATGTATATATTTTTTTTTCTTTTTTTCTCCATTTTTTGGGGGGGGGGGTTGTGTTAGAATACCATTTTGGTATTTTGTATATAGTTATTCCATTCAAAATGTATAACTTCTGGGTGACTTCATGATAAATGTCATGTAGCACACTCATTTTGGAAGTTATCATTCTGAAACTTTGCACAAGTTCTGTTGCCCTCTTGTGTTTTTCACTGAAATTGTCCCCACCATCCTATCTGAATGTTTGTTTTGTCTTGTTCATTTTAAAGATGATGATACAACAATAAAAAGAAAAAACATGTTTTTTTTCATTGTATTATCTAAACCAGATCTATTGTGTTATATTCATCTACATTCAATTCATATTTACACAAACTTCAGAGTGTTTCCTTTCAAATGAAGCCAAGAATATGCATATCCTTGGTTCTGCGCCTGAGCTACAGGCAGTAAGATTTGGGTATGTCTTCAGGCGGAAATGGAAAAAAGTAAGGGGTAGCTGTAAGAGGTTTTAAGGTCGTAAATATTGGCAAATATTGTCTTTCTCAGCCACCTTGAAACCTAGGGAGCTAAAACCCTCCTCACACATAGCCACATACACATACACACCAATTTAATATCCTCAGAGTGTGAGACTGTTTCCCATTTTTCTAATTCTGTAAAACTTGTCTTCACCTTCATTTTGTTTATTTTCTTTGAACAAGGACTCTCCTCTTATGTACCAGGACTCTCCTCTTATATACCAGGACTCTCCTCTGATGTACCAGGACTCTCCTCTGATGTACCAGGACTCTCCTCTTATATTCCAGGACTCTCCTCTGATGTACCAGGACTCTCCTCTGATGTTCCAGGACTCTCCTCTGATGTACCAGGACTCTCCTCTTATATACCAGGACTCTCCTCTGATGTACCAGAACTCTCCTCTGATGTACCAGGACTCTCCTCTTATATACCAGGACTCTCCTCTGATGTACCAGGACTCTCCTCTGATGTACCAGGACTCTCCTCTGATGTACCAGGACTCTCCTCTTATATACCAGGACTCTCCTCTGATGTAGCAGGACTCTCCTCTGATGTACCAGGACTCTCCTCTGATGTACCAGGACTCTCCTCTTATATACCAGGACTCTCCTCTGATGTACCAGGACTCTCCTCTGATGTACCATGACTCTCCTCTTATATTCCAGGACTCTCCTCTGATGTACCAGGACTCTCCTCTGATGTTCCAGGACTCTCCTCTGATGTACCAGGACTCTCCTCTTATATACCAGGACTCTCCTCTGATGTAGCAGGACTCTCCTCTGATGTACCAGGACTCTCCTCTGATGTACCAGGACTCTCCTCTTATATACCAGGACTCTCCTCTGATGTACCAGGACTCTCCTCTGATGTACCAGGACTCTCCTCTGATGTACCAGGACTCTCCTCTTATATACCAGGACTCTCCTCTGATGTAGCAGGACTCTCCTCTGATGTACCAGGACTCTCCTCTGATGTACCAGGACTCTCCTCTTGATATATTCCAGGACTCTCCTCTGATGTACCAGGACTCTCCTCTGATGTTCCAGGACTCTCCTCTGATGTACCAGGACTCTCCTCTGATGTTCCAGGACTCTCCTCTGATGTACCAGGACTCTCCTCTGATGTACCAGGGCTCTCCTCTGATGTACCAGGACTCTCCTCTGATGTTCCAGGACCCTCCTCTGATGTTCCAGGACTCTCCTCTTATATACCAGGACTCTTCTCGGATGTTCCAGGACTCTCCTCTGATGTACCAACTGAGTGCCCCCCCCTCCTTTATTGCCCAACCGTATAAAATTTCACCAATAATTAAATGTCAACTCCTATGTTCACTCATCTGCCTGCTGTGACAAGATCAAAGCAGCAGGTACAGGAGAATCAGCAGTTTGTGCACTGCAGGCCAGGCTGTAGAATGAGGACAGCTCGCCTAAACGGCTAATGCATTTCTCCACTTTTAATTTCAAAGGATTGAGGGCAAACCCCAGAAAAGGCTGTGGCAGCAAAGTATGTGTGCCAGTGCAGTGGGTTGTGATATCTCAGGTTCTTTTGGAGCTGGCACTTTCACCGATGTTGTTGTTGTCACAGTCAGTCACGACCATCTTTCCCGGGGGAGGTTGGCTCTGAAAAACTTTTTCTAAGGGCACTCATCAGACATACACTAGTATACAAAATATTAAGAACACCTGCTCTTTCCATGACATAGACTGACCAGGTGAATCCAGTTGAAAGCTATGATCCCTTATTGATGTCAAATCCACTTCAATCAGTGTAGATGACGGGGAGGAGACAGGTTAAACAAGTTTTTTTAAAGCCTTGAGACAACTGATACATGGATTGTGTGTGTGTGCCATTCAGGCTGCAAGAACAAATATATAAGTGCATTTGAACGGGGAATGATAGTAGGTGCCAGGCGTAGGGCTGTTGAGGTGACTGTATTTCCGCCACACTGGCAGTCAAGAGTAATGACCGCAGTAAAATTCCATGTGACCATTGAGTCATGGTAATCTCATTTTATGTATGCTCTCTGGACATGCTTTGGTAGTACGCAACTTGCTAATGACCATCAGGTCCTAACTGCCTGGTACTTAGGGCTCTATTGTTCCTCTTATCACTCTGACATCACTGGAAATGCAATCAAAACACTTATCATCAAAAGAGTATCACGCTCTTAAAACTCACCTCACTGTGATGATCCATTTGAAAACCATGGTCATAGTGGATGTTGTTTCAAAGCCTAACACAACAAAATGGACAGTGGTGGTGACTAACTCAAAACAACCTTACACATATTAGAGCTGATGTATAGGCTTATGAGCCTGAATTAAAATGATGATTGTGCCTTTATACAATACATAGCCTAAATCAAAACTGATTTAAGATGTTTTTGGTACATAATTGGTCTAGCCTATACTCCAAAATGAAACACATTAAAGTAATGGCCTTTGAGTGTGAACTGCATTATTATGCATACTGGATGGACTGGTTCCCTTCTGCTACACTACAAACTGTCTACCCATGAGTCTGGGAGAGAACATATAGGCCTAGGCGATGCTGTTGGTTCATTGATTGTGCAATGTTACAAATGAAGCACTGGGTAGCTGGACTGGAGAGCTCATGCATAATACAGAGGTTGTGCGGAATATCACCTGTCAATCAGCGAGAGCATGCTCCTCAAATACTGGTTGATGCATGGAGTGAAATAAGTGGGCCATTCTAAATCTAAACTAATGTAGCATATTAGTAAAGATTAAATTGAGAATAGTCTGATGGGTGAGAATATGGTTACTTGATGAGAGAACAGCTATGCAGCCTGAGGCAAGGAACAGAGCACAAGCTTTTTTTATGACTTTGTCACATCGTCAACAGCCTGTAGTCGCATCATGCAGACCATCTATGTTTTGAGCCGAGATATGACGTTTCTATGGCATTCTAAGGTTTGTATCGATCCAAGATGGCGTAGCAGTAAGTTGTCCTGTCGTGTCGTGCCCCTTGTATATATCGTTTCTTTTTCGTTTTTACATATTTTTCTTCGCATATCTTTAAAAACATTTTGCTAAACCTAAGCTTCCAAATACTCTCCTGCAACCCGCCTCACCCAATGTAGCTTTTTTCATAAAGTATTTATATTTACTTCGGAACCAGAACCCCTCAACTGAAGCTAGCCAGCTAACCACCAGCTATGCTAGCGGTCTTCAGCTAACCGGTCATCAGCTAACCTTTAGCTCGGAAAGCTCTCGCCAGTTCGAACAACGCGACGCTAACCAGAGCATAACGGACCTATTTATTTTTTATCCCCGGATTCCCACCGCAAACGGAACATTTTTCAGCTGGATCTTCACAACTAGCTATCTAGCTAAACCGCAACCCCGGATGACTACTCCTGGGTAGTGTTTCCACGCACTTAGCTTGAAGCTAGCCCGGCCAGAGCACCTGTGCTTACCACTGTAGCATACTCCTGGGCTACAATACCCGGGCCCACGACCGGTCTATCGATGTCACCGCATGAAGAGGAATAAACAGACTCACCCCATCGCGACGTCCCCCAAAGGCTAACTCTCTAGCCCTTGCTATCTCCTTGCTTGCTAATTCGGCCTGCTAACTGCTAGCTTGTTTAGCCCTGGTCCGCTAACTGCTACCTTGTTTACCCCCGGCCTGCTAACTGTTAGCTTGTTAGCACAGGCCTGCTAACCGTCTGTATCGCCGCATCCCAAACACTCACTGGACTCATATTTACTTTCTATCTCTTTTAGATTTTTAATTTGTTTATACCTGCCTCACCCAATGTGATATGGAATCGCTATTATTTTTAATTTTTAGAACACACTCACGAACCTCCAGAAGCTAACCAGCTAACTAGCTACAAGCTATTTAGTCATTGTTAGTTTTTTAACCTGGATAACACTCGCCAGTCCAGCTTCCCTGCCCCATCCACCGCTGCCCCCTGGACACTGATCACTTGGCTACATAGCTGATGCACGCTGGACTGTCCATTAATCACGGTACTCCATTCTGCTTGTTTGTTTTATCTGTCGGCCCCGTTGCCTAGTCAACGCCATTTTACCTGCTGTTGTTGTGCTAGCTGATTAGCTGTTGTTGTCTCACCCACTGTTTTAGCTAGCTTTCCCAATTCAACACCTGTGATTACTGTATGCCTCGCTGTATGTCTCTCTCAAATGTCAATATGCCTTGTATACTGTTGTTCAGATTAGTTATCATTGTCTTAGTTCACAATGGAGCCCCTAGTTCCACTCTTCACACCCCTGATACGTCCTTTGTTCCACCTCCCACACATGCGGTGACCTCACCCATTACAACCAGCATGTCCAGCGATACAACCTCTCTCATCATCACCCTGGGCTTACCTCCGCTGTACCCACACCCCACCATACCCCTGTCTGCGCATTATGCCCTGAATATATTCTACCATGCCCAGAAACCTGCTCCTCTTATTCTCTGTCCCCAACGCTCTAGGCGACCAGTTTTGATAGCCTTTAGCCGCACCCTCATACTACTCCTTCTCTGTTCCGCGGGTGATGTGGAGGTAAACCCAGGCCCTGCATGTCCCCAGGCACCCTCATTTGTTGACTTCTGTGATCGAAAAAGCCTTGGTTTCATGCATGTCAACATCAGAAGCCTCCTCCCTAAGTTTGTTTTACTCACTGCTTTAGCACACTCTGCTAACCCTGATGTCCTTGCCGTGTCTGAATCCTGGCTCAGGAAGGCCACCAAAAATCCAGAGATTACCATACCCAACTATAACATCTTCCGTCAAGATAGAACTGCCAAACGGGGAGGAGTTGCAGTCTACTGCAGAGAGAGCCTGCAAAGTAATGTCATACTTTCCAGGTCCATACCCAAACAGTTCGAACTACTAATTTTGAAAATTACTCTCTCCAGAAATACGTTTCTCACTGTTGCCGCCTGCTACCGACCCCCCTCAGCTCCCAGCTGTGCCCTGGACACCATTTGTGAATTGATCGCCACCCATCTAGCTTCAGAGTTTGTTCTGTTAGGTGACCTAAACTGGGATATGCTTAACACCCCGGAAGTCCTACAATCTAAGCTAGATGCCCTCAATCTCACACAAATCATCAAGGAACCCACCAGGTACAACCCTAACTCTGTAAGCAAGGGCACCCTCATAGACGTCATCCTGACCAACTGGCCCTCCAAATACACCTCCGCTGTCTTCAACCAGGATCTCAGCGATCACTGCCTCATTGCCTGTATCCGCTACGGAGCCGCAGTCAAACGACCACCCCTCATCACTGTCAAACGCTCCATAAAACACTTCTGTGAGCAGGCCTTTCTAATCGACCTGGCCCGGGTATCCTGGAAGGACATTGACCTCATCCCGTCATTTGATGATGCCTGGTCATTCTTTAAAAGTAACTTCCTCACCGCCCTTGGTTCACTCCAGACCTGACTGCCTTCGACCAGCACAAAAACATCCTGTGGCGGACTGCAATAGCATCGAATAGTCCCCGCGATATGCAACTGTTCAGGGAAGTCAGGAACCAATTCACGCAGTCAGTCAGGAAAGCTAAGGCCAGCTTCTTCAGGCAGAAGTTTGCATCCTGTAGCTCCAACTCCAAAAAGTTCTGGGACACTGTGAAGTCCATGGAGAACAAGAGCACCTCCTCCCAGCTGCCCACTGCACTGAGGCTAGGTAACACGGTCACCACCGATAAATCCATGATTATCGAAAACTTCAACAAGCATTTCTCAACGGCTGGCCATGTCTTCCGCCTGGCTACTCCAACCTCGGCCAACAGCTCCCCCCCCCGCAGCTCCTCGCCCAAGCCTCTCCAGGTTCTCCTTTACCGAAATCCAGATAGCTGATGTTCTGAAAGAGCTGCAAAACCTGGACCCGTATAAATCAGCTGGGCTGGACAATCTGGACCCTCTATTTCTGAAATTATCCGCCGCCATTGTCGCAACCCCTATTACCAGCCTGTTCAACCTCTCTTTCATATCGTCCGAGATCCCCAAGGATTGGAAAGCTGCCGCAGTCATCCCCCTCTTCAAAGGGGGAGACACCCTGGACCCAAACTGTTACAGACCTATATCCATCCTGCCCTGCCTATCTAAGGTCTTCGAAAGCCAAGTCAACAAACAGGTCACTGACCATCTCGAATCCCACCGTACCTTCTCCGCTGTGCAATCTGGTTTCCGAGCCGGTCACGGGTGCACCTCAGCCACACTCAAGGTACTAAACGATATCATAACCGCCATCGATAAAAGACAGTACTGTGCAGCCGTCTTCATCGACCTTGCCAAGGCTTTCGACTCTGTCAATCACCATATTCTTATCGGCAGACTCAGTAGCCTCGGTTTTTCGGATGACTGCCTTGCCTGGTTCACCAATTACTTTGCAGACAGAGTTCAGTGTGTCAAATCGGAGGGCATGCTGTCCGGTCCTCTGGCAGTCTCTATGGGGGTGCCACAGGGTTCAATTCTCGGGCCGACTCTTTTCTCTGTATATATCAATGATGTTGCACTTGCTGCGGGCGATTCCCTGATCCACCTCTACGCAGACGACACCATTCTATATACTTTCGGCCCGTCATTGGACACTGTGCTATCTAACCTCCAAACGAGCTTCAATGCCATACAACACTCCTTCCGTGGCCTCCAACTGCTCTTAAACGCTAGTAAAACCAAATGCATGCTTTTCAACCGATCGCTGCCTGCACCCGCATGTCCGACTAGCATCACCACCCTGGATGGTTCCGACCTTGAATATGTGGACATCTATAAGTACCTAGGTGTCTGGCTAGACTGCAAACTCTCCTTCCAGACTCATATCAAACATCTCCAATCGAAAATCAAATCAAGAGTCGGCTTTCTATTCCGCAACAAAGCCTCCTTCACTCACGCCGCCAAGCTTACCCTAGTAAATCTGACTATCCTACCGATCCTCGACTTCGGCGATGTCATCTACAAAATGGCTTCCAACACTCTACTCAGCAAACTGGATGCAGTTTATCACAGTGCCATCCGTTTTGTCACTAAAGCACCTTATACCACCCACCACTGCGACTTGTATGCTCTAGTCGGCTGGCCCTCGCTACATATTCGTCGCCAGACCCACTGGCTCCAGGTCATCTACAAGTCCATGCTAGGTAAAGCTCCGCCTTATCTCAGTTCACTGGTCACGATGGCAACACCCATCAGTAGCACGCGCTCCAGCAGGTGTATCTCACTGATCATCCCTAAAGCCAACACCTCATTTGGCCGCCTTTCGTTCCAGTACTCTGCTGCCTGTGACTGGAACGAATTGCAAAAATCGCTGAAGTTGGAGACTTTTATCTCCCTCACCAACTTCAAACATCAGGTATCTGAGCAGCTAACCGATCGCTGCAGCTGTACATAGTCTATTGGTAAATAGCCCACCCTTTTTCACCTACCTCATCCCCATACTGTTTTTATTTATTTACTTTTCTGCTCTTTTGCACACCAATATCTCTACCTGTACATGACCATCTGATCATTTATCACTCCAGTGTTAATCTGCAAAATTGTAATTATTCGCCTACCTCCTCATGCCTTTTGCACACATTGTATATAGACTCCCCTTTTTTTCTACTGTGTTATTGACTTGTTAATTGTTTACTCCATGTGTAACTCTGTGTTGTCTGTTCACGCTGCTATGCTTTATCTTGGCCAGGTCGCAGTTGCAAATGAGAACTTGTTCTCAACTAGCCTACCTGGTTAAATAAAGGTGAAATAAAAAAATACAAATTCACGACTAAAGTTGCGAAATAACTCTAAATCTAGCATATACGACCTGTTTCAAATGATAACCTTTATGCTGCGCAACTCAATGTTAGGAAGGTGTTCCTAATGTTTGGTATGCTCAGTGTATGTAGCGCAGTAGCTGACAACAGTTTCCACTTCAGAGCTGTGAAGAGCCACTGGCCCAGTGCATCCACTCTCAGACCTGTGCCACAGAGACTACAGGGTCAAATCCTGGTCATATGTCCATCGAAATACAATGGAATATTCTTGTTGCATTTTTACCGTTGGTTTGACTTTCTTGCTCTTTAATGGATAAACCTATTTTTGTCTCCCTTTAGTCTGCTTTCTACGGCTATGCAAGCT
The DNA here is from genome assembly GCF_034236695.1 of Oncorhynchus nerka. Classification (NCBI taxonomy): domain Eukaryota; kingdom Metazoa; phylum Chordata; class Actinopteri; order Salmoniformes; family Salmonidae; genus Oncorhynchus; species Oncorhynchus nerka. The sequence continues at coordinate 36,230,395 of NC_088416.1, forward strand.
GAGGTCTTTATGATGGGAGCACCTCAGTAGAGCAGTAATTCACTAGCTTTAATGGTACTTGAACTTCCCAAGCATTAAGGCTACATACTGTAACGAGACACAACTATTCCCTCTGAGCCTCATCTTATTGGTGGAAAGCAACATTTCATTTAGCACGCAGTGACACATTTCATTTAGCACGCAGTGACACATTTCATTTAGCAGGCAGTGACACATTTCATTTAGCACGCAGTGACACATTTCATTTAGCACACAGTAACACATTTCATTTAGCACGCAGTGACACATTTAATTTAGCACGCAGTGACACATTTAATTTAGCACGCAGTGTGACACATTTAATTTAGCACGCAGTGTGACACATTTCATTTAGCACGCAGTGTGACACATTTCATTTAGCACGCAGTGACACATTTCATTTAGCACACAGTAACACAATTCATTTTGCACGCAGTGACACATTTCATTTAGCACGCAGTGACACATTTAATTTAGCACGCAGTGACACATTTAATTTAGTACGCAGTGACACATTTCATTTAGCACGCAGTGTGACACATTTAATTTAGCATGCAGTGACACATTTAATTTAGCATGCAGTGACACATTTCATTTAGCACGCAGTGACACATTTCATTTAGCACGCAGTGACACATTTCCTTTAGCACACAGTGACACATTTCATTTAGCACGCAGTGACACATTTCATTTAGCACGCAGTGTGACACATTTCATTTTGACACATTTCATTTAGCATGCAGTGACACATTTCATTTAGCATGCAGTGACACATTTCATTTAGCATGCAGTGACACATTTAATTTAGCACGCAGTGACACATTTCATTTAGCACGCAGTGACACATTTCATTTAGCACGCAGTGTGACACATTTCATTTAGCACGCAGTGTGACACATTTCATTTAGCACGCAGTGACACATTTCATTTAGCACGCAGTGTGACACATTTCATTTAGCACGCAGTGTGACACATTTCATTTAGCACGCAGTGACACATTTCATTTAGCACACAGTGACACATTTCATTTAGCACGCAGTGACACATTTCATTTAGCACGCAGTGACACATTTCATTTAGCACACAGTAACACAATTCATTTTGCACGCAGTGACACATTTCATTTAGCACGCAGTGACACATTTAATTTAGCACGCAGTGACACATTTAATTTAGTACGCAGTGACACATTTCATTTAGCACGCAGTGTGACACATTTAATTTAGCATGCAGTGACACATTTAATTTAGCATGCAGTGACACATTTCATTTAGCACGCAGTGACACATTTCATTTAGCACGCAGTGACACATTTCCTTTAGCACACAGTGACACATTTCATTTAGCACGCAGTGACACATTTCATTTAGCACGCAGTGTGACACATTTCATTTAGCACGCAGTGACACATTTCATTTAGCATGCAGTGACACATTTCATTTAGCACGCAGTGACACATTTCATTTAGCATGCAGTGACACATTTAATTTAGCACGCAGTGACACATTTCATTTAGCACGCAGTGACACATTTCATTTAGCACGCAGTGTGACACATTTCATTTAGCACGCAGTGACACATTTCATTTAGCACACAGTGACCCATTTCATTTAGCACGCAGTGACACATTTAATTTAGCACGCAGTGACACATTTCATTTAGCACGCAGTGACACATTTAATTTAGCACGCAGTGACACATTTAATTTAGCACGCAGTCTGACACATTTAATTTAGCACGCAGTGTGACACATTTCATTTAGCACGCAGTGTGACACATTTCATTTAGCACGCAGTGTGACACATTTCATTTAGCACGCAGTGACACATTTCATTTAGCACGCAGTGTGACACATTTCATTTAGCACGCAGTGTGACACATTTCATTTAGCACGCAGTGACACATTTCATTTAGCACACAGTGACACATTTCATTTAGCACGCAGTGACACATTTCATTTAGCACGCAGTGACACATTTCATTTAGCACGCAGTGACACATTTCATTTCACATGACATATTCATCTCCAGAGAAAGTTTTGGGGTCAGTTTGTAATGTTGCTACCTCGCCTCCAGATCCGTGCGTGGGCATAGTTTGATGAGGGTACATAGCTCTCTAAAACATACAGAATAAGTTAACGTTCTAAACTTTAGAGCTGGAATAATAAATATAAACATCGAAGTCATGGCAACTGCTGTGCAGAAATGATTGCTATTTGTCTATCAGGTAATCAGTATTATTGTGGAACATTTATTGCCGTCAAACTCAACTCTAGACCTCGAAGCCAGTTCCCCTGCCTATTTCCATTCTTCCCCTCTAATCAGGGACTGATTTAGACCTGGAACACCAGGTTTGTGCAATTAATTTGTCAGGTAGAACAGATGTCCACCAGGCTCCGGACCTCGTAGGGTGAGTCGAATACCTTGATGACTTGATTCACATTTGACGCCATAATAATCTATTGTGGGCAATGCAAATTAAAAGGGTGGTTTATGTCATCAAACTCAAAATGTATCACTGACAATGTCACGCTGCCTCGTGGGAGGCATGTCATTCTGAAACTCATTATTTTCATAAGACTGGACCATAAAGTCAGGTGGCTGATTTAGTGAGGTGGCTGATTTAGTGAGGTGGCTGATTTAGTGAGGTGGCTGATTTAGGCAGGTAGTAGATGATGTTGCTTGTTGACATGCCCATGAAAACAACGTTATTTACTTCAAACCTCTGTGTTAACATCTTCAAGGGCACACATTCACAAGCAGGAGGTAATCCAAGACTTGCCAAAGTGGACGAGAGAAGTGAAACATAATGGAGAATGAACGGCTTTACATTTCAGATGATCGCATCTCTCTAAATCGTGTGTTCTCTCTCGCAACACACACATAAACACCATTCATGGGATGGTAAAAGTAATGAAGAGCTTGCTTTGATCACTGTGGTGTTTGAGCTCTTTGGTTGCCCTTTTTGTGTGCCTGTATGTGATGTTAGTGAGGCCCCTCTGGCCAGATCAAAAATACATCCACACTGGCCGTCTCCATCTCTGCCCACTAACACGGGAGCATGCGTGATGATGATGAAGAGGCTGGGATTGTGGTGTTAACTCATGCATGCAGCACCATGCTCGGTTAAGCACATTTCTCATTCTGTTTGCCTGGCTTATAAATCACTTCTCTGTAATTAGTTTACTCAGAATTAATGTTTCAAAGCAGTAATTGCATGTGATTCAGGCACAATAGGCTACACAGGCTAGAGACTCATTGTATTGTTATTTTGTTCTCAGAAATTATGTTTATAAAGACGCACCAAAGAGTGTTGTGAAACAATGTTGTGTTGTGTCCCATTAAGGAAGTCCACACTTTATATAAAATACATGTTTTCATTTGTTTTACTTTGCTGTTGTAAATGTCATGTTTTTGCCAAAGAACCTGTTAGACTGAAGGTGTAAATGGAAGAGCAGCAACTCCAGGAGTCTGTTTGAGCCAACATGTTATTACCATCCCACTGTAGTGGCTTTTAGCAGATCCATGAAAGGTCTGTAATAGATAATGTTACTCTAGAGGTTTGGCTGGAAGGTCGCGAGAGAGGAATGGCTAACAGCAACAGATTTGGCATATTTTTATTTACGCCCTTTCTTTCTCTCCTGAGAGATTGAAAACTCTGTGGGACGGTGTTGATCTAATGTAGGTAACCTTTAACAAGCCTCATTACTGCTGAGCCTGGGCCCACGATGTCTCTGACCTTTAGGAAGCTACCTACCCCCTCGAGGAACAGCGCCTCTATCGGGTGAAGAGAAGAGGGGAAAAAAAGCAGAATGAAAAATGTCCACAAAAGGCTCATGAATATTCCTCACACCACTCCCCCAACCTCACACCTCTTCTATCTCTGGGCAGGCATATTGCAGGCAGATTGCATGAAGAGATACAGATACATCTGAGAGCATTATGCTGGTTTCCACTAGATTCCACAGCCACAAAGTCAGTATTGGAAATACCGAAAAATAAAATACATGTAAACAAAAATGAGCTTCTGGGGCTTCATTTAAGGTTAGGGTTAGGCATAAGGTTAGCAATGTGGTTAAGGTTTAAAATCAAAGTTGAAGAACATACATTTTTGAAATAGGCAGGTTTATGACATTGTGGCTGAAGAATTTTGTGACGATCCATGATGCTGTTTTCATCAGAATCACTTCACTCTCTCTCTGAGAAGATAATGACCAGCGTTTACATGGTGGAAACCGTCCAAATGTCCGGACCTCCTGACAGTGTTTTCACAGGGGGCTCGGAGGCATTAACCCTCCATCCACCATGGATCCCATGCATATCACTTACCAGGATGTTGACCAGATGGTCACCTGAGTGTTGATGTGGAAAATATTTTGTTTTGCGAGAGAATTAGGTGCCTACACGTTGGCGCCATAGAGCGACTTTGAGTTGCAGCTTTTGGCCAAGTGAGCAATTGGATATTTGAATAGGTAGATCAGATATTTCATGGGGCAAGGATTGGGCACAGTACATCAAGCTGGTAAGTGTAACCCTCTTAGATCAGTGTTAGTCTGTCTGTCTAATATCTTCTCAGAACTATGGGTTGATATAACAGCTGATAAATCCATTTGGCAGTAGTATGTTGTGTTTGGTCCAAACTGAAGAGTGCCACTCCTGATCTAGTCTATATGGATTGCCAAGGTGGTCCTCTACCTCCACTCAGGACTTGGACCAGACCCATGTTAGGAGAACATAATGCTCTATAATCGGATATGGGCTGGACCCAGTGAATGGAGTCTGCTAGTTGGTACAGTTAACTCATATTTGTAGTTAGTATTCAAATGGGCCTCCGTTTTGTTCAAGAGATGGCTTGAATCCTGACCCAAAATGTGTCAAAAACATATGGTCCTGCCAATTCCGGATGTGATGGTTATGTGCTTTCAAATAAAATGCAAATTGGAAATCTGTTCCAGTCAGTTCAATCTGGAAGAATAATTTGAGCTCATCTTTAATTCATGGTGGGTGCTAACAGTACTGCGGTAGGCCAATCATCTCTCTGCACCGTTCTAGGAGCCCATTCCCAAAAAGGGTCAACGCTTCCTAGGAGAAACAGCTAGACACAAACCTACCACCAAGTCTCCTCCGCTTCAGCCTCCTCTCTTGCCACTACCCCCGATCTCCCCCTGCAGAATCGTCTCACAACAAGACTGCATGAAGGTTTAATGATGGACACTATCGCTGCTTCACAGCCCAGAGATAATGACGCAGCAAGTTCAGCAGGTTCATGAGACAGATGTTAAGTGGGATAAATGCTTGTGTCCAATAGGAACGGAGACGAATGGAAGATTATGCTAATGCCAGCCTGGAGCCTTCAAGCTGGCAGGAGATTTGAAGAGGAAAAAGAGAACTTCCAACTGAGTTTGTTTTCTTTTGTTTCCTAATGATCACGCCAGGATCTTTCTATGGTGTCAGAGTTGAAATATTCTCCCTGGGCCAAGTTGTTATGTGTTTTTGTATGGCTGTTTTGCACCATGAGAGATTTGAGAGGTTGGAGTAGGTTAGGAATCCTACAAAGCTCGAGTGACAGTGTAAAGCACACTTCATGAAAGAAATAAAGCATGTATTAATGCGGAATTGGGAGGGTGGGTGTGGAATGTGTTACAATTGCACAACCCGAGTGCAAGCTGTTCACTGTAGAGATTTGAAGCGCTCCAACTATACAGTATGTCTGTCCCTGACGCTTGCCTCTGCCAAAGATAACTAGTCCTCTCCATCTCTCAGCTCCCCTTATCTTTTTGCTCAGATCCTTGCCAACATCATACTTGATATTTCCAGCACTCTCCATGATCTTTTTCTTTTGTTTAAAAAAATATACCATTCCCCTTTTCTCTACCATTCCCTTTCTTTCTCTCTCCTCCCTTCTATCCCCCTCTCCTTAAAGACAGACATGATGTTGTGTGAAGACATGTTAGTAGAGCCTCTGTACTCTGAATGCATCCATCAATCGTTCATAGCTGGAAGATATCAGGGTCACCTTGTCCATTTCAACTGTGAGGCACATATATTTTTTTATTTGTAAAAATTTTTTTACCCCCTTTTCTCCCCAATTTCGTGGTATCCAATTGTTAGTAATTACTATCTTGTCTCATCGCTACAACTCCCATACGGGCTCGGGAGAGACGAAGGCCGAAAGCCATGTGTCCTCCGAAACACAACCCAACCCAAACACAACCCAACCCAGCCACACTGCTTCTTAACACAGTGCGCATCCAACCCGGAAGCCAGACGCACCAATGTGTAACCTTGCACCTGGCGACCTTGGTTAGCGTGCACTGCACCCGGCCCGCCACAGGAGTCACTAGTGCGCAATGAGACAAGGATATTCCTACCGGCCAAACCCTCCCTAACCCGGACGACGCTAGGTCAATTGTGCATTGCCCCATGGACCTCCCGGTCGCGGCCGGCTGCGACAGAGCTTGGGCGCGAATCCAGAGTCTCTGGTGTCATAGCTAGCGCTGCGATGCAGTGCCCTAGACCACTGCACCACATACATTTTTATGCTTTTTGTATTGTATATTGTATTGTATTATGTGTTGTATTATGTACAGTGCATTCGGAAACAATTCAGACCCCTTGATTTTTTTCAAATGCTGTTACTTTACAGCCTTATTTTAAAATGGATGAAATAAAGTAAAATCCTCAGCACTCTAATAACAAAGCGAAATTAGATTTTTAGAAATTTTTGCAAATTCATAACATTTTTAAACATAAATACCCTATTTACGTAAGTATTCAGACCCTTTACTATGATACTTGAAATTGAGCTCAGGTGCATTCTGTTTCCATTGATCATCCTTGAGTTGTTTCTACAACTTTATTGGAGTCTACCTGTGGTAAATTCAATTGATTGGACATGATTTAGAAAGGCACACACCTTGACAGTAGGTCCCACAGATGACAGTACATGTCAGAGAAAAAAACAAGCCATGAGGTCGAAGGAATTGTCTGTAGAGCTCCGAGACAGGATTGTGTCAAGGCACAGATCTGGGGAAGGGTACCAAACAATTTCTTCAGTATTGTAGGTCCCCAAGAACATAGTGGTCTCAATCATGATTAAATGGAAAAAGTTTGGAACTACCAAGTCTCTACCTAGAGCTGTCTGCCCGGCCAAACTGAGCAATCTGAGGAGAAGGGCCTTGGTCAGGGAGGTGACCAAGAACCCAATGGTCACTCTGACAGAGCTCCAGAGTTCCTCTGTGGAGATGGGAGAACCTTCCAGAAAGACAACCATTCTCTGCAGCACTCCACCAATCAGGCCTTTATGGTAGAGTGGCCAGACTTGGAGTTTGCCAAAAGGCCCCTACAGATTATCAGACCATAAAAAATAAGATTCTCTGGCTTAATGAAACCAATATTGAATTCTTTGGCCTGAATGTCTGGAGGAAACCTGGCACCATCCCTAAGGTGAAGCATAGTGGTGGCAGCATCATGCTGTGGAGATGTTTTTCAGAGGCAGGGACTAGGAATCTAGTTAGGTTCGAGGGGAAAATGAACGGAGCAAAGTACAGAGAGATCCTTGATGAAAACCTGCTGCAGAGCGCTCAGTACCTCAGACTGGGGGCAAAGGTTCACCTTCCAACAGGACAATGACCCTAAGCACACAGCCAAGACAATGCAGGAGTGGCTTTGGGACATGTCCTTGAGTGGCCCAGCCTGAGCCCGTACTTGACCCAGATCGAACATCTCTGGAGAGACCTGAAAATAACTGCAGTGACACTCCCCCATCCAACCTGACAGAGCTTGAGAGGATCTGCAGAGAAGAATGGGTGAAACTCCCCAAATACAGGTGTGCCGAGCTTGTAGCATCATACCCAAGAAGACTTGAGGCTGTAATCGCTGCCAATGGTGCTTCAACAAGTACTGAATGAAGGCTCTGAATACTTATGTAAATGTGATATTTCAGTTTTTTATTTGTAATAAATTTGCAACAATTTCTACAAACCTGTTTTTGCTTTCTTAGTATGGGGTGTTTTGTGTAGATTGATGAGGAAATAAATGGAATTAATTTTAGAATAAGGCTGTAAAGTAACAACATTTGGAAAAAGTCAAGGGGTCTGAATACTTTTCAAATGCACTGTATGTGATACGTGGTTGGGATACGACTGTGATATGTGGTTGTCTCGCCTGGCTATCTTATGCTGAATGCACTAGCTGTGGGTCGTTCTGGATGGGAGCAGCTGCTGAATAGCTACATTGTAATGTAAATATAGTGCCTTAAAGTATTCACACCCCTTGACTTTTCCACAATTTGTTTTGTTACAGCCTGAATTTATAATGGATAAAATTGAGATTGTTGGTCACTGGCTTACACACAATACTTCATAATGTCAAAGTGGAATTATGTTTTTAGACATGTTTATAAATTGATAAAAAATGAAAATCTGAAATTGCTCGAGTCAAAAAGTATTCAACCCCTTTCTTGTGGCAAGTCTAAATAAGTTTGGGAGTAACAATTTGTGACCCGTTTCAGGAAACTAGGTGTATGTCGCACATCAGTACTTCACAGGAAAGCCAAAATGCGTTTTTTGGCAGAAATGCGTTCTGGAACATGTGAACTTTCATGTGCTTTAATAACAAACTTGTATGTCACCTGTAAATACCAATATAATTCTTAAATTACGAGCCTAGTTGGTTTAGCCACAGAAAAAGTCAGCAACCTTCCTGCTAGCCTTGATTGGCTGAGATAATGAGTAGGATGGACATGCCGAGAGATGTGTTTGGATTGGTCTGCCATGCAGCCCAATTCTGTCTATTTGAGCTGGTCAGTATGTGTAGGTAATCGTGTCTAACGCGGCTTTTAAAAATATATATAGAGTAGTAGAACTGCATAAGTGATGCTCTCTACTTTCTGGAGGACTGAGTTTTATAGAGGAGGAGATAGAGGAGATTGCAAATTTGCAGACGGAGTGTAAAAGAGAACACACAGAAGGCTGTTGTCAGACCTGTCTCCAGATTACATCTTCAAACTAAGGGCAACCATGGCATCTGTGACAGAGAAGGAGAAGTGTCCATCCATGTATCCGGGTAAGATAGTCTAGCTAGCTACATTTTCAGATATTATCCGTTTTTAATTTTGTCAGAAAGTTGTTTTCATTTCAAGTTAGAGTGTACTGTTAGCTAGCTAGCTAACGTTAGTTGCCTGGCTCGCTAACGTTACGTGTATGATCTGTGTAGTGTAAAGCCATTTGCTTTGCTAGGTATAGCCTAACATTAACTAGCTAACATTAAACCCTGTTGATTAGCTACCTTCAGATTCATGCAGGGTAGTAATGTCATGAGTTGGGATTATGGTTCATTGTTTAGCTAGCTAGCTACATGTATTTACAACAGACTCTACTATGCAATAATCCATTTCAATAGAATGTTCATGATGTCACTGCGACATGACAGCTGTTGATAGACAGCTTGTAAATTCGATGTGGCTATCTACTCCGAGTTCAGAGCACTCTCGTCTGAGTGTGCCAGAGTGCAGAATAATTTACGAATTTACGAACGCTCAATACCCATTGAATATGGCCGGAGTCAGTAAACGTTGTCAAAAAGCGTAATTAAATTGTTTCCAGCAGCACAGTTGCTAGGGTGAGTAAAATGGTGAGCTGTTCTCCGAATTGAGCTGGTCGGTCACATTTGCTTAGCAAGTCACATTATAAGTTGCATGGACTCCATGTGCAATAATAGTGCTTAACATAGTTCTTTTATGACTACCTCATCTCTGTACCCCATACTTACAGTTATCTGTAAGGTTCCTCAGTCGAGCAGTGAATTTCAAACACATATTCAACCACACAGACCAGAGAGCCAATGGGCTCTCTTTTATGGGCTCTATTTTCGGCTGGCGTTAAGCCAGCGCTAGTGTCAAACACACGTTAGTTTGCAATTTTGTCATGTAAAAACTGGTGCACTGGCATTTTCTAGCCCTAATGCCAGGTTCAGCAATTTCCTGTGTTATATCAGCTCACATGCGCTCAGATGGGAGGGACCTATTTGGGGTGTGTCCTCAAAAACATGATGCAAAGTGCTAATTTCAAGCAGCGCTAATAGGGATATTTAAGGGATTAGGGATATTTACAAAAAACTGGTTTTAGTGGTAACATAGCTGGTTATGGCATGAATTTTGACAGCAGAAACGTAGCCTATCCAGCTGTGATAGGGGTGATATGTAATGTGGTCCTGTGTGTAGCTGGTGTAGAGAATGAGGCGCAGGACAGCAGAAATTAGTAATCAACGTACTTTACTCAAAAATACAAAAATACAATGCAAATATACGAGCCCACAATAACGGACCGATTTACAAAGAACAATCACTCACAAACAAACATGGGGAACAGAGGGTTAAATAATAAACAGGTAATTGGGTGAGTGAAACCAGGTGTGTAAGACTAAGACAAAACAAATGGAAAATGAAAAGTGGATCGGCGGTGGCTAGAAGGCAGGCGATGTCGACCACCGAATGCCACCCGAACAAGGAGAGGGACCGACTTCGGCGGAAGTCGTGACAGCGTATATGCAAATGAAACAATAGTAGCCTGATGTGCTTTCGGTGCCTGTAATACTTTGTATTTAGAAACATAAAAAAATAACTGTTTTTTCCCAATTCAGTTAAAAACATTTCAAACCAAGCATAGCCTCCCCTCATCTCAATGAAGGCTCTTTTTTTTTAGGTCTGTCCAATGCAGTCATGAAGTAGTCAAGACTGTTGATAAAGGGTTTGGCGCTTGAGACAGCTTGGAAATTATAATATCAAGTTTGAGAGGAGTAAAACAATGAGCTGACATTTCCTTTTTATCTGTGCATTGCAGGCAGCCACACATTATCTTAGCCATGCAGGTCCTGTTTTGGACATGCGTAAACCCCCTCCATGATGTAGGCTTGGTGTCTATGCCCATCATGAAAGGAGAGATGAGAACCTCAGTCAATAGGGTGAACCTGTTATTTATAATGTGTCTATAACCTGTAAAAGTAGCTTGTTTTCCGTTTCATACAGTATGTTCAAAACCCAAGCTGTCCCTTAGGCCTAATATAGAGAAGGCTGGTTCAACAGCCTGTCTTTTTCATCCTGCTGATTTTAGAATATTATTAGGTTTTACATGTATTTATTGTTGTTGTTGTTTTTGGTTACATTTTTATTACAACTAAACTTATTAGAATGATTCACCTTCTTGGTATTATGGTGACAACGTCCGTGGCACACTTGCAATGAAACATCTGTAGATGTGTGAATGCTATCTGGTCTCTATCTGGTATCTGGTTCCCATTATGTTAGTAAAACATAGGCCTATTTGGGAGCAGTATAACGGTGAGTGGACATTCTCCCTTTCAATTTATATAGGATATTTGCCCAGCTACTGTATGTGCGTTAAACCCTCCATAGTTTGCGTTGTTTTAATATTATATGACCACGTGGAGAAATGATGGTGCCTGTAAGTGTGACATAGCCTATTTAAAACATTTTTATTTGAAGAAATTGATCAGAATTATTCGTTCTCTTTTTAAGCCTTATCAATTATGAATTTAATCTTGCTAATTGACAATGTTTGGCATGTCCATGCTCAGCCATAATGCAATTTACAGTAGGAGCCCCTATATCAGTGTGAATGCTATTGAAGCCATGCAATTACTTATAACAATGTGGACTGCAAATGGTTTCAAGTTAAAGTGGCAATATGTAACTTTTTGGGCAACCCAACCAAATTCACATAGACATGTTTGTTATAGATCTATCATTCTACTTGAAAGCAAGTCTAAGAAGCAGTAGATCTGTTCTGTGTGTGCTATTTCTATAATTATTATAATAAAGAAAAATCATATTTTACTTTCGGTTTTGTACACCAGCTTCAAACAGCTGAAACAACAATATTTTTCAGATGGTACAATAATTCCCTCCACTATACTAGCTTATTTTGTCACATAAACTGAAATTAGGCTAACTATTAGAGTTTTAGCTACCAGGAAATGGCAGAGCGATTTCGGCATAGCGCAACTTTAACTATTTAGCAAAGATAGGTCTACATTTTGTCGTTTCTGTAAGCCATTTAACAAACTATAATGGACTATCATTGGAGTTGATTCCAAGACAATATGTAAGACTGTAAATACACAACATGAAGGAACCACATATTTCACCATGGAGCATGTTCTGATAGGCCAGTAAGGGGCCAAGCATCGACACACCCACAACTTGTTTATTTATCAAAGTCCTTTCGTGCCAAAGCCTGCAGGTGCGCCGATAATTGTAATAGTGAAAATAGCAAAACAAATCTGACACACCCCTGAACCTATAGCGCTACCTCCCAGTGCTTAGATTGACCATTGTGTTAGTTTTGTTAAAATAAAGACCTTAAACAGTTACAGAGTTTAATGGTTGTGATAGGAGTAAACAACATTGTAGTTACTCCACAATACTAACCTAATTGACAGAGTGAAAAGGAAAAAGCCTGCATGCATCCTTTTTGAAACAAGGCAGTAAAGTATAAATATATAAATACATGTTTTGTCCTGAATACAAAGTGTTATGTTTGTAGTAAATCCAATACAGCACATTACTGAATACCACTATTCATATTTTCAAGCATAGTGGTGGCTGCATCATGTTATGAGTATGCTTGTAATCATTAAGGACTGTGGAGTTTTTTCAGGATAAAAAATGTACATAATGGCTCCTGCTTTCCACCAGACAATGGGAGATTAATTCACCTTTCATCAGGAAAATAACCTAAAACACAATGCCAAATTTACACTGGAGTTGCTTACCAAGAAGACACTGAATGTTCCTGTGTGGCCATGTTACAGTGTTGACTTAAATCTGCTTGAAAATCTATGGCCAGACTTGAAAATGGTTGTCTAGCAATGATCAGCAACCAATTTGACAGAGCTTGAAGAATTTTGAAAAAAAATTATACCGGGCAAATATTGTACACTCCAGGTGTGCAGAGCTCTTAGAGACTTACCCAGAAAGGCTCACAGCTTGAATAGCTGCCAAAGGTGATTTCTAGCGTGTATTGATTCAGGGGTGTGAATAATAATGTACATTTAGATTTCTGTATTTCAATTTCAATAAATATGCCAACATTTCTTTTTTTGCCATAATGGGCTATCATATGTAACGTTAGATGGGTGAGAAAAACATATTTAATTAATTTTGAATTCAGGCTGTAATACCGTTCAAAGTTTGGGGTCACTTAGAAATGTCCTTGTTTTTGAAAGAAAAGCAAAAATAAAAAACCATTAAAATAACATCATATCAATCAGAAATACAGTGTAAATATTGTTAATATTGTAAATGACTATTGTAGCTGGAAACCGATGATTTTTAACGGAATATCTACATACAGTAGGCGTACAGAGGCCCGTTATCAGCAACCATCACTCCTGTGATCCAATGGCACGTTATGTTAGCTACTCCAAGTTTATAATTTTAAAAGGCTAATTGATCATTAAAAAATCATTTTGCAATTATGTTAGCACAGCTGAAAACTGTTGTTCTGATTGAAGAAGCAATAAAACTTGCCCTAGTTGAGTATCTGGAGCATCAGCATTTTGTCGATTACAGTTTCAAAATGGCCAGAAACAAATAACTTTCTTCTGAAACTCATCAGTCTATTCTTGTTCTGAGGAATGAAGGCTATTCCATGCGAGAAATTGCCAGGAAACTGAAGAACTCGTACAACACTGTGTACTACTCCCTTCACAGAACAGCGCAAACTGGCTCTAACCAGAATAGAAAGAGGAGTGGGAGGCCCCGGTGCACAACTGAGCAAAGGGACAAGTACATTAGAGTGTCTAGTTTGAGAAAAAGGCACCTCACAAGTCCTCAACTGGCAGCTTCATTAAATAGTACCCGCAAAACACCAGTCTCAACGTCAACAGTAAAGACGCGACTCCGGGATGCTGGCCTTCTAAAAAGAAAAAGTGCTTTTAAACTGTAGTGTATATTTATGTATGTTATGTATTTGTTGTTTGTTGTGTTGCCTTGGCAGCAGCTAATTGGGGGTTCTAATAAATACTAAATACTAAGCTGTGCATCAAGGTTCAGATCAAACCAATTATCTATATTTATGGAAAGCTGCTCTCCCTGCCTAACTGTGACCATTTTCCATCACCAGTTTTCAAAGCTCTATGTGGCTGTTTGGTTTTCTGTCTGTTGATATTCCTGTGGTGTTAAGAGGATACTCACAGGTAGCTACGCTTGTTTATGGGTTAATTAGCCTATTCCTGTGTCTTGTTGACAAAGTACAGTATCTGCCTCTTTGTGGCTTAGGGTGATCATGAAGTGAAGACATACTCATGCACACACATGCACATATTTCCATTGTGTTTTCCAATATTGTTGTTTTGTATTTCTGTTTCATCACATCTAACTCATACCTTTCTATAGGAACAGGTGGCCATGTTTGGAACACACATGTGCATCCAGTAATTGACTGTGTTACAGAGTTCTGCATAGAGCCTCTGACTGATGGTCCAACGCTCTACACAAGTTAACGCTAATCACTTCTCTGATGAATTGTCCCCCGCTATAGCACTAATAGCATCATTAGAGCTGTTGTGGCGGTCTCAGCTCCTTGCCTTTCTATTCCCACAAGGAAGTTTTCTTTTCGTTTCCAGAGCAGGATCGGACAGGTTCACTTTCCACATCTAATTGGTTTTGATTCCGTGGGTAAAGCCAAATCTTCGCAACAGCTCAGTCTTAAAGGAAAGTTTTCCTCTTGCTAACGGCCCTGCTCACACCTGGCCTACAGCTGGGCCGGACAGCCGGTGTTCCTGTTACCAGGGCAACCTTATGAAAAAAGGTAGAGGGAATGAGAAAAGGAAAATTGATGATAATGATGAGGACGGTTTCGAGTGGCTCGTGTCACCCTGTACCCTCGTAAACAAAAGATTAAGCTGCAACAAAAGAATAGAGAATGTTTGTAATGAGAATTGCCATTTGTCAAGTCTAAGCAAGTTGTTATTTCAGGCGTCAAATCCATTACTGCCCACGGACTGAGCCAGTGCTCAGATAATATGCTCAGTCTACCACCCAGGTTTCAACCACCTGTTACTGCCAACGGACTGAGCCAGTGCTCAGATAATATGCTCAGTCTACCACCCAGGTTTCAACCACCTGTTACTGCCCACGGACTGAGCCAGTGCTCAGATAATATGCTCAGTCTACCACCCAGGTTTCAACCACCTGTTACTGCCAACGGACTGAGCCAGTGCTCAGATAATATGCTCAGTCTACCACCCAGGTTTCAACCACCTGTTACTGCCAACGGACTGAGCCAGTGCTCAGATAATATGCTCAGTCTACCACCCAGGTTTCAACCACCTGTTACTGCCAACGGACTGAGCCAGTGCTCAGATAATATGCTCAGTCTACCACCCAGGTTTCAACCACCTGTTACTGCCAACGGACTGAGCCAGTGCTCAGATAATATGCTTGGTCTACCACCCAGGTTTCAACCACCTGTTACTGCCAACGGACTGAGCCAGTGCTCAGATAATATGCTTGGTCTACCACCCAGGTTTCAACCACCTGTTACTGCCCACGGACTGAGTCAGTGCTCAGATAATATGCTCAGTCTACCACCCAGGTTTCAACCACCTGTTACTGCCCACGGACTGAGCCAGTGCTCAGATAATATGCTCAGTCTACCACCCAGGTTTCAACCACCTGTTACTGCCCACGGACTGAGCCAGTGCTCAGATAATATGCTCAGTCTACCACCCAGGTTTCAACCACCTGTTACTGCCAACGGACTGAGCCAGTGCTCAGATAATATGCTCAGTCTACCACCCAGGTTTCAACCACCTGTTACTGCCCACGGACTGAGCCAGTGCTCAGATAATATGCTCAGTCTACCACCCAGGTTTCAACCACCTGTTACTGCCAACGGACTGAGCCAGTGCTCAGATAATATGCTCAGTCTACCACCCAGGTTTCAACCACCTGTTACTGCAACGGACTGAGCCAGTGCTCAGATAATATGCTCAGTCTACCATCCAGGTTTCAACCACCTGTTACTGCCAACGGACTGAGCCAGTGCTCAGATAATATGCTCAGTCTACCACCCAGGTTTCAACCACCTGTTACTGCCAACGGACTGAGCCAGTGCTCAGATAATATGCTCAGTCTACCACCCAGGTTTCAACCACTTGTTACTGCCCACGGACTGAGCCAGTGCTCAGATAATATGCTCAGTCTACCACCCAGGTTTCAACCACCTGTTACTGCCCACGGACTGAGCCAGTGCTCAGATAATATGCTCAGTCTACCACCCAGGTTTCAACCACCTGTTACTGCCCACGGACTGAGCCAGTGCTCAGATAATATGCTCAGTCTCCCACCCAGGTTTCAACCACCTGTTACTGCCAACGGACTGAGCCAGTGCTCAGATAATATGCTCAGTCTACCACCCAGGTTTCAACCACCTGTTACTGCCCACGGACTGAGCCAGTGCTCAGATAATATGCTCAGTCTACCACCCAGGTTTCAACCACCTGTTACTGCCAACGGACTGAGCCAGTGCTCAGATAATATGCTCAGTCTACCACCCAGGTTTCAACCACCTGTTACTGCCAACGGACTGAGCCAGTGCTCAGATAATATGCTCAGTCTACCACCCAGGTTTCAACCACCTGTTACTGCCAACGGACTGAGCCAGTGCTCAGATAATATGCTTGGTCTACCACCCAGGTTTCAACCACCTGTTACTGCCCACGGACTGAGCCAGTGCTCAGATAATATGCTCAGTCTACCACCCAGGTTTCAACCACCTGTTACTGCCAACGGACTGAGCCAGTGCTCAGATAATATGCTCAGTCTACCACCCAGGTTTCAACCACCTGTTACTGCCAACGGACTGAGCCAGTGCTCAGATAATATGCTCAGTCTACCACCCAGGTTTCAACCACCTGTTACTGCCAACGGACTGAGCCAGTGCTCAGATAATATGCTTGGTCTACCACCCAGGTTTCAACCACCTGTTACTGCCCACGGACTGAGCCAGTGCTCAGATAATATGCTCGGTCTACCACCCAGGTTTCAACCACCTGTTACTGCCCACGGACTGAGCCAGTGCTCAGATAATATGCTCAGTCTACCACCCAGGTTTCAACCACCTGTTACTGCCCACGGACTGAGCCAGTGCTCAGATAATATGCTCAGTCTACCACCCAGGTTTCAACCACCTGTTACTGCCCACGGACTGAGCCAGTGCTCAGATAATATGCTCAGTCTACCACCCAGGTTTCAACCACCTGTTACTGCCCACGGACTGAGCCAGTGCTCAGATAATATGCTCAGTCTACCACCCAGGTTTCAACCACCTGTTACTGCCAACGGACTGAGCCAGTGCTCAGATAATATGCTCAGTCTACCACCCAGGTTTCAACCACCTGTTACTGCCCACGGACTGAGCCAGTGCTCAGATAATATGCTCAGTCTACCACCCAGGTTTCAACCACCTGTTACTGCCAACGGACTGAGCCAGTGCTCAGATAATATGCTCAGTCTACCACCCAGGTTTCAACCACCTGTTACTGCCAACGGACTGAGCCAGTGCTCAGATAATATGCTCAGTCTACCACCCAGGTTTCAACCACCTGTTACTGCCAACGGACTGAGCCAGTGCTCAGATAATATGCTCAGTCTACCACCCAGGTTTCAACCACCTGTTACTGCCAACGGACTGAGCCAGTGCTCAGATAATATGCTCAGTCTACCACCCAGGTTTCAACCACCTGTTACTGCCCACGGACTGAGCCAGTGCTCAGATAATATGCTCAGTCTACCACCCAGGTTTCAACCACCTGTTACTGCCAACGGACTGAGCCAGTGCTCAGATAATATGCTCGGTCTACCACCCAGGTTTCAACCACCTGTTACTGCCAACGGACTGAGCCAGTGCTCAGATAATATGCTTGGTCTACCACCCAGGTTTCAACCACCTGTTACTTCACTGAAGGACAAAGCGTCTATAAAGAAGTGACTTGCGGTGACTGTTCCCTATGATTGTTCTAGTCTATTTTTCACCAGAGGTCTGGAGATTTCCAAACCTCAGGCGCCATTAACGCCACCTCAGTGTCACTGAAGCTCAGACAATAACTAACATTTAACATTATTCTTGACCACACTATCACTAACAAAATTGAACATACCTCGACTGGACATGATATGAATTGTTAAGAGGTTCTCAGTAATGACTCTTCTTTGACCTCCTTAAAGCTAGAATCTGCATTAGGAGACAGCATCACTGTTTGCCCCAACACATTGGTTATTCTTTTTGTTTTGTTTATGAAACCGGAGAAGAGGGACATCCAGCATCATGGTATGAAAAAAACATTGCAGTACATACTCTGCTGTTCTATCGCGAGCGCAATGATGTTCAATGATGTGCGATGATCAGTTTCACCATTACTGATTACAGCTTATACTGGGTCTGCGGACATACACCCCTCATTACCATAGATAAGATTAATGTCAACAATCACAAACATCTTAATCAATACCCTTCTGACCCCTGCCATTATATTAACGCCTGGCACTATTTATATATATGATTACACCTCTGACCCCTGCCATTATATTAACGCCTGGCACTATTTTTATATACTATTTCTCCTTGAAGCAGTCCCCTGTCTAATGAATATGGATCATCAGGCAAGCTACCACCCTCTAGATTTATGAGCAATATATTGTACACATTTAACCTCTGGTTGAAGAGGGAAAACTGAAAAGCTACAGAGTTGTGATTTTTCTCATTGGCTTCATGATGGTCATAATAACCACTACAGTCGTTTATACAGTATTACAGTTTGAATAATGGATATTGAAGCAAGGGGAATACCCCTGCCAGGGATAAAAAATGCATGGTTTGTTAACAGATGCAGTGTGGCCCTCTGGGAACTGTTGTTCCAGCCTCAATTGCACTTGAACTCAGCGTGATTGGTCACGGCTGAGTGTGTCAGGGAGAATACAAAGGTATCTCTTTGGGATTCAGGTCACGTCAGCTCCTGCATCGCTTGACACAGCATGGTGGCCTTGCCAAGCATGTCGCCACGGCTACAGTCTGATGAATAGATCACTCCCTGGCCATTGTCTCATAAGGGAGTGATAAATAGCGATCCATTCACTCTCTGATCCAGTACAGTGATGATGATATACACAGACAATATACAGACGAAGAAGCATGCATGTACAAACAACATACAAGCTAGGCCTATACACACCTACACACACAGCACACTGGCGGTTTGAGGAAGTTCAGTATAGTCCTGTACCATCCTTACCTACAGTAGGTAAAGTGATGCCTCAACCCAACTGTGTAATCATGGACTCAGAGCCACCCAATTAAAATAGGATTGGCAGAAAAATCCATTGTTGAAATGCTGTGGTTTTTGCTCTCTCCCCTCTCCCCTGTCCCTCTAACACCTTTTGTCAATTTTTTATTTAACCTTTATTTAACTAGGCAAGTCCCTCTAACACCTAGTTAAGCCCTGGGTATGCTGGACTGGTTTTGAAAGGTCGATGTCGGTGGAGTGCATAGACTGGAATGTGCTTAGACTTTTCAAACTGGGTAGAGGGCTACAGGGTACTGAAAGGGGAGGTGGGTAGAAGGCTACAGGGTACTGGAAGGGGGAGTAGGTAGAGGGCTACAGGGCACTGGAAGGAGGAGCAGGTAGAGGGCTACAGGGTACTGGAAGTGGGAGTAGATAGAGGGCTACAGGGTACTGGAAGGGGGAGTAGGTAGAGAGCTACAGAGCACTGGAAGGAGGAGTAGGTAGAGGGCTACAGGGTACTGGAAGGGGGAGTAGGTAGAAGGCTACAGGGTACTGGAAGGGGGAGTAGGTAGAGGGCTACAGGGTACTGGAAGTGGGAGTAGGTAGAGGGCTACAGGATACTGGAAGGGGGAGTAGGTAGAGGGCTACAGGGTACTGGAAGGGGGAGTAGGTAGAGAGCTACAGGGTACTGGAAGGAGGAGTGGGTAGAAGGCTACAGGGTACTTGAAGGAGCAGGGGGAGTAGGTAGAGAGCTACAGGATACTGGAAGGGGGAGTAGGTAGAGGGCTACAGGGTACTGGAAGGGGGAGTAGGTAGAGGGCTACAGGGTACAGGAAGGGGGAGTAGGTAGAGGGCTACAGGGTACAGGAAGGGGGAGTAGGTAGAGGGCTACAGGGTACTGGAATGGGGAGTAGGTAGAGGGCTACAGGGTACTGGAAGGGGAGTAGGTAGAGGGCTACAGGGTACTGGAAGGGGGAGTAGGTAGAGGGCTACAGGGTACTGGAAGGGGGAGTAGGTAGAGGGCTACAGGGTACTGGAAGTGGGAGTAGGTAGAGGGCTACAGGGTACTGGAAGGGGGAGTAGGTAGAGGGCTACAGGGTACTGGAAGGGGGAGTAGGTAGAGAGCTACAGGGTACTGGAAGGAGGAGTGGGTAGAAGGCTACAAGGTACTTGAAGGAGCAGGGGGAGTAGGTAGAGAGCTACAGGGTACTGGAAGGGGGAGTAGGTAGAGGGCTACAGGGTACTGGAAGTGGGAGTAGGTAGAGAGCTACAGGGTACTGGAAGGAGCAGGGGGAGTAGGTAGAGAGCTACAGGGTACTGGAAGGGGAGTAGGTAGAGGGCTACAGGGTACAGGAAGGGGGAGTAGGTAGAGGGCTACAGGGTACTGGAAGGGGAGTAGGTAGAGGGCTACAGGGTACAGGAAGGGGAGTAGGTAGAGGGCTACAGGGTACAGGAAGGGGAGTAGGTAGAGGCTACAGGGTACTGGAAGGGGGGAGGTAGAGGGCTACAGGGTACTGGAAGGGGGAGTAGGTAGAGGGCTACAGGGTACTGGAAGGGGGAGTAGGTAGAGGGCTACAGGGTACTGGAAGGGGGAGTAGGTAGAGAGCTACAGGGTACTGGAAGGAGGAGTGGGTAGAAGGCTACAGGGTACTTGAAGGAGCAGGGGGAGTAGGTAGAGAGCTACAGGGTACTGGAAGGGGGAGTAGGTAGAGGGCTACAGGGTACTGGAAGTGGGAGTAGGTAGAGAGCTACAGGGTACTGGAAGGAGCAGGGGGAGTAGGTAGAGAGCTACAGGGTACTGGAAGGGGGAGTAGGTAGAGGGCTACAGGGTACAGGAAGGGGGAGTAGGTAGAGGGCTACAGGGTACTGGAAGGGGGAGTAGGTGGAGGGCTACAGGGTACTGGAAGGAGGAGTAGGTAGAGGGCTACATGGTACTGGAAGGGGGAGTAGGTAGAGGGCTACAGGGTACTGGAAGGAGGAGTAGGTAGAGGGCTACAGGGTACTGGAAGTGGGAGAAGGTAGAGGGCTACAGGGCTACAGGGTACTGGAAGGGGGAGTAGGTAGAGGGCTACAGGGTACTGGAAGTGGGAGAAGGTAGAGGACTACAGGGCTACAGGGTACTGGAAGGGGGAGTAGGTAGAGGGCTACAGGGTACTGGAAGTGGGAGAAGGTAGAGGGCTACAGGGTACTGGAAGTGGGAGAAGGTAGAGGGCTACAGGGTCCTGGAAGGGGGAGTAGGTAGAGGGCTACAGGGTACTGGAAGTGGGAGAAGGTAGAGGGCTACAGGGCTACAGGGTACTGGAAGGGGGAGTAGGTAGAGGGCTACAGGGTACTGGAAGTGGGAGAAGGTAGAGGGCTACAGGGCTACAGGGTACTGGAAGGGGGAGTAGGTAGAGGGCTACAGGGCTACAGGGTACTGGAAGGGGGAGTAGGTAGAGGGCTACAGGGTACTGGAAGTGGGAGAAGGTAGAGGGCTACAGGGCTACAGGGTACTGGAAGGGGGAGTAGGTAGAGGGCTACAGGGTACTGGAAGTGGGAGAAGGTAGAGGGCTACAGGGTACTGGAAGTGGGAGAAGGTAGAGGGCTACAGGGTCCTGGAAGGGGAGTAGGTAGAGGGCTACAGGGTACTGGAAGGGGGAGTTGGTAGAGAGCTACAGGGTACTGGAAGGAGGAGTGGGTAGAGGGCTACAGGGTACTGGAAGTGGGAGAAGGTAGAGGGCTACAGGGTACTGGAAGTGGGAGAAGGTAGAGGGCTACAGGGCTACAGGGTACTGGAAGGGGGAGTAGATAGAGGGCTACAGGGTACTGGAAGGAGGAGTAGGTAGAGGGCTACAGGGTACTGGAAGTGGGAAAAGGTAGAGGGCTACAGGGTACTGGAAGGGGGAGTAGGTAGAAGGCTACAGGGCACTGGAAGGAGGAGTAGGTAGAGGGCTACAGGTTACTGGAAGGGGGAGAAGGTAGAGGGCTACAGGGTACTGGAAGGGGGAATAGGTAGAGGGCTACAGGGTACTGGATGGGGGAGTTGGTAGAGAGCTACAGGGTACTGGAAGGAGGAGTGGGTAGAAGGCTACAGGGTACTGGAAGTGGGAGAAGGTAGGGGGCTACAGGGTACTGGAAGTGGGAGAAGGTAGAGGGCTACAGGGCTACAGGGTACTGGAAGGGGGAGTAGGTAGAGGGCTACAGGGTACTGGAAGGAGGAGTAGGTAGAGGGCTACAGGGTACTGGAAGTGGGAAAAGGTAGAGGGCTACAGGGTACTGGAAGGGGGAGTAGGTAGAAGGCTACAGGGCACTGGAAGGAGGAGTAGGTAGAGGGCTACAGGTTACTGGAAGGGGGAGAAGGTAGAGGGCTACAGGGTACTGGAAGGGGAATAGGTAGAAGGTTACAGGGCACTGGAAGGAGGAGTAGGTAGAGGGCTACAGGGTACTGGAAGGGGGAGTAGGTAGAGGGCTACAGGGCACTGGAAGGAGGAGTAGGTAGAGGGCTACAGGGTACTGGAAGTGGGAGAAGGTAGAGGGCTACAGGGTACTGGAAGGGGGAGTAGGTAGAGGGCTACAGGGCACTGGAAAGAGGAGTAGGTAGAGTACTACAGGGTACTGGAAGTGGGAGAAGGTAGAGGGATACAGGGTACAGGAAGGGGGAGTAGGTAGAGGGCTACAGGGTACTGGAAGGGGGAGTAGGTGGAGGGCTACAGGGTACTGGAAGGAGGAGTAGGTAGAGGGCTACATGGTACTGGAAGTGGGAGTAGGTAGAGGGCTACAGGGTACTGGAAGGAGGAGTAGGTAGAGGGCTACAGGGTACTGGAAGTGGGAGAAGGTAGAGGGCTACAGGGCTACAGGGTACTGGAAGGGGGAGTAGGTAGAGGGCTACAGGGTACTGGAAGTGGGAGAAGGTAGAGGACTACAGGGCTACAGGGTACTGGAAGGGGGAGTAGGTAGAGGCACAGGGTACTGGAAGGTGGGAGAAGGTAGAGGGCTACAGGGTACTGGAAGTGGGAGAAGGTAGAGGGCTACAGGGTCCTGGAAGGGGAGTAGGTAGAGGGCTACAGGGTACTGGAAGTGGGAGAAGGTAGAGGGCTACAGGGCTACAGGGTACTGGAAGGGGAGTAGGTAGAGGGCTACAGGGTACTGGAAGTGGGAGAAGGTAGAGGGCAGGGCTACAGGGTACTGGAAGGGGAGTAGGTAGAGGGCTACAGGGCTACAGGGTACTGGAAGGGGAGTAGGTAGAGGGCTACAGGGTACTGGAAGTGGGAGAAGGCAGAGGGCTACAGGGCTGGGGTACTGGAAGGGGAGTAGGTAGAGGGCTACAGGGTACTGGAAGTGGGAGAAGGTAGAGGGCTACAGGGTACTGGAAGTGGGAGAAGGTAGAGGGCTACAGGGTCCTGGAAGGGGAGTAGGTAGAGGGCTACAGGGTACTGGAAGGGGGAGTTGGTAGAGAGCTACAGGGTACTGGAAGGAGGAGTGGGTAGAGGGCTACAGGGTACTGGAAGTGGGAGAAGGTAGAGGGCTACAGGGCACTGGAAGTGGGAGAAGGTAGAGGGCTACAGGGCTACAGGGTACTGGAAGGGGGAGTAGATAGAGGGCTACAGGGTACTGGAAGGAGGAGTAGGTAGAGGGCTACAGGGTACTGGAAGTGGGAAAAGGTAGAGGGCTACAGGGTACTGGAAGGGGGAGTAGGTAGAAGGCTACAGGGCACTGGAAGGAGGAGTAGGTAGAGGGCTACAGGTTACTGGAAGGGGGAGAAGGTAGAGGGCTACAGGGTACTGGAAGGGGGAATAGGTAGAGGGCTACAGGGTACTGGATGGGGAGTTGGTAGAGAGCTACAGGGTACTGGAAGGAGGAGTGGGTAGAAGGCTACAGGGTACTGGAAGTGGGAGAAGGTAGGGGGCTACAGGGTACTGGAAGTGGGAGAAAGGTAGGGCTACAGGGTACTGGAAGGGGAGTAGGTAGAGGGCTACAGGGTACTGGAAGGAGGAGTAGGTAGAGGGCTACAGGGTACTGGAAGTGGGAAAAGGTAGAGGGTACAGGTACTGGAAGGGGGAGTAGGTAGAAGGCTAGGGCACTGGAAGGAGGAGTAGGTAGAGGGCTACAGGTTACTGGAAGGGGGGAGAAGGTAGAGGGCTACAGGGCAGGTTACTGGAACTGGAAGGGGGGAATAGGTAGAAGGTTACAGGGCACTGGAAGGAGAAGTAGGTAGAGGGCTACAGGGTACTGGAAGGGGGAGTAGGTAGAGGGCTACAGGGCACTGGAAGGAGGAGTAGGTAGAGGGCTACAGGGTACTGGAAGTGGGAGAAGGTAGAGGGCTACAGGGTACTGGAAGGGGGAGTAGGTAGAGGGCTACAGGGCACTGGAAAGAGGAGTAGGTAGAGTACTACAGGGTACTGGAAGTGGGAGAAGGTAGAGGGCTACAGGGTACTGGAAGGGGGAGTAGGTAGAAGGCTACAGGGCACTGGAAGGAGGAGTAGGTAGAGGGCTACAGGGTACTGGAAGGGGAGTAGGTAGAGGGCTACAGGGCACTGGAAGGAGGAGTAGGTAGAGAGCTACAGGGTACTGGTATGGGAGAAGGTAGAGGGCTACAGGGTACTGGAAGGGGGAGTAGGTAGAGGGCTACAGGGCACTGGAAAAGGAGTAGGTAGAGAGCAGGGTACTGGAAGGAGGAGTGGGTAGAAGGCTACAGGGTACTTGAAGGAGCAGGGAGTAGGTAGAGAGCTACAGGGTACTGGCGGGGGGAGTAGGTAGAGGGCTACAGGGTACTGGAAGGGGAGTAGGTAGAGAGCTACAGGGTACTGGAAGGAGCAGGGGGTAGGTAGAGAGCTACAGGGTACTGGAAGGGAGTAGGTAGAGGGCTACAGGGTACAGGAAGGGGAGTAGGTAGAGGCCACAGGGTACTGGAAGGGGAGTAGGTGGAGGGCTACAGGGTACTGGAAGGAGGAGTAGGTAGAGGGCTACAGGGTACTGGAAGGAGGAGTGGGTAGAAGGCTACAGGGTACTGGAAGTGGGAGAAGGTAGGGGGCTACAGGGTACTGGAAGTGGGAGAAGGTAGAGGGCTACAGGGCTACAGGGTACTGGAAGGGGGAGTAGGTAGAGGGCTACAGGGTACTGGAAGGAGGAGTAGGTAGAGGGCTACAGGGTACTGGAAGTGGGAAAAGGTAGAGGGCTACAGGGTACTGGAAGGGGGAGTAGGTAGAAGGCTACAGGGCACTGGAAGGAGGAGTAGGTAGAGGGCTACAGGTTACTGGAAGGGGGAGAAGGTAGAGGGCTACAGGGTACTGGAAGGGGGAATAGGTAGAAGGTTACAGGGCACTGGAAGGAGGAGTAGGTAGAGGGCTACAGGGTACTGGAAGGGGGAGTAGGTAGAGGGCTACAGGGCACTGGAAGGAGGAGTAGGTAGAGGGCTACAGGGTACTGGAAGTGGGAGAAGGTAGAGGGCTACAGGGTACTGGAAGGGGGAGTAGGTAGAGGGCTACAGGGCACTGGAAAGAGGAGTAGGTAGAGTACTACAGGGTACTGGAAGTGGGAGAAGGTAGAGGGCTACAGGGTACTGGAAGGGGGAGTAGGTAGAAGGCTACAGGGCACTGGAAGGAGGAGTAGGTAGAGGGCTACAGGGTACTGGAAGGGGGAGTAGGTAGAGGGCTACAGGGCACTGGAAGGAGGAGTAGGTAGAGAGCTACAGGGTACTGGTATGGGAGAAGGTAGAGGGCTACAGGGTACTGGAAGGGGGAGTAGGTAGAGGGCTACAGGGCACTGGAAAGAGGAGTAGGTAGAGAGCTACAGGGTACTGGAAGGAGGAGTGGGTAGAAGGCTACAGGGTACTTGAAGGAGCAGGGGGAGTAGGTAGAGAGCTACAGGGTACTGGAAGGGGGAGTAGGTAGAGGGCTACAGGGTACTGGAAGGGGAGTAGGTAGAGAGCTACAGGGTACTGGAAGGAGCAGGGGGGGTAGGTAGAGAGCTACAGGGTACTGGAAGGGGGAGTAGGTAGAGGGCTACAGGGTACAGGAAGGGGGAGTAGGTAGAGGGCTACAGGGTACTGGAAGGGGGAGTAGGTGGAGGGCTACAGGGTACTGGAAGGAGGAGTAGGTAGAGGGCTACAGGGTACTGGGAGGAGGAGTAGGTAGAGGGCTACAGGGTACTGGAAGGAGGAGTAGGTAGAGGGCTACAGGGTACTGGAAGTGGGAGAAGGTAGAGGGCTACCGGGTACTGGAAGGGGGAGTAGGTAGAGAGCTACAGGGTACTGGAAGGAGGAGTGGGTAGAAGGCTACAGGGTACTTGAAGGAGCAGGGGGAGTAGGTAGAGAGCTACAGGATACTGGAAGGGGGAGTAGGTAGAGGGCTACAGGGTACTGGAAGGGGGAGTAGGTAGAGGGCTACAGGGTACAGGAAGGGGGAGTAGGTAGAGGGCTACAGGGTACAGGGAGGGGGAGTAGGTAGAGGGCTACAGGGTACTGGAAGGGGGAGTAGGTAGAGGGCTACAGGGTACTGGAAGGGGGAGTAGGTAGAGGGCTACAGGGTACTGGAAGGGGGAGTAGCTGGAGGGCTACAGGGTACTGGAAGGGGGAGTAGGTAGAGGGCTACAGGGTACTGGAAGTGGGAGTAGGTAGAGGACTACAGGGTACTGGAAGGGGGAGTAGGTAGAGGGCTACAGGGTACTGGAAGGGGGAGTAGGTAGAGAGCTACAGGGTACTGGAAGGAGGAGTGGGTAGAAGGCTACAGGGTACTTGAAGGAGCAGGGGGAGTAGGTAGAGAGCTACAGGGTACTGGAAGGGGGAGTAGGTAGAGGGCTACAGGGTACTGGAAGTGGGAGTAGGTAGAGAGCTACAGGGTACTGGAAGGAGCAGGGGGAGTATGTAGAGAGCTACAGGGTACTGGAAGGGGGAGTAGGTAGAGGGCTACAGGGTACAGGAAGGGGGAGTAGGTAGAGGGCTACAGGGTACTGGAAGGGGGAGTAGGTAGAGGGCTACAGGGTACTGGAAGGGGGAGTAGGTAGAGGGCTACAGGGTACTGGAAGGGGGGTAGCTGGAGGGCTACAGGGCACTGGAGGGCTACAGGGCACAGGGTACTGGAAGGGGGAGTAGGTAGAGGGCTACAGGGTACTGGAAGGGGGAGTAGGTAGAGGGCTACAGGGTACTGGAAGGGGGAGTAGGTAGAGAGCTACAGGGTACTGGAAGGAGGAGTGGGTAGAAGGCTACAGGGTACTTGAAGGAGGAGTAGGTAGAGGGCTACAGGGTACTGGAAGTGGGAGAAGGTAGAGGGCTACCGGGTACTGGAAGGGGGAGTAGGTAGAGGGCTACAGGGTACTGGAAGTGGGAGAAGGTAGAGGGCTACAGGGCTACAGGGTACTGGAAGGGGGAGTAGGTAGAGGGCTACAGGGCTACAGGGTACTGGAAGGGGAGTAGGTAGAGGGCTACAGGGTACTGGAAGTGGGAGAAGGTAGAGGGGCTACAGGGCTACAGGGTACTGGAAGGGGAGTAGGTAGAGGGCTACAGGGCACTGGAAGTGGGAGAAGGTAGAGGGCTACAGGGTACTGGAAGTGGGAGAAGGTAGAGGGCTACAGGGTCCTGGAAGGGGAGTAGGTAGAGGGCTACAGGGTACTGGAAGGGGAGTTGGTAGAGAGCTACAGGGTACTGGAAGGAGGAGTGGGTAGAGGGCTACAGGGCTGGAAGTGGGAGAAGGTAGAGGGCTACAGGGTACTGGAAGTGGGAGAAGGTAGAGGGCTACAGGGCTACAGGGTACTGGAAGGGGAGTAGATAGAGGGCTACAGGGTACTGGAAGGAGGAGTAGGTAGAGGGCTACAGGGTACTGGAAGTGGGAAAAGGTAGAGGGCTACAGGGTACTGGAAGGGGGAGTAGGTAGAAGGCTACAGGGCACTGGAAGGAGGAGTAGGTAGAGGGCTACAGGTTACTGGAAGGGGGAGAAGGTAGAGGGCTACAGGGTACTGGAAGGGGAATAGGTAGAGGGCTACAGGGTACTGGATGGGGAGTTGGTAGAGAGCTACAGGGTACTGGAAGGAGGAGTGGGTAGAAGGCTACAGGGTACTGGAAGTGGGAGAAGGTAGGGGGCTACAGGGTACTGGAAGTGGGAGAAGGTAGAGGGCTACAGGGCTACAGGGTACTGGAAGGGGGAGTAGGTAGAGGGCTACAGGGTACTGGAAGGAGGAGTAGGTAGAGGGCTACAGGGTACTGGAGTGGGAAAAGGTAGAGGGCTACAGGGTACTGGAAGGGGGAGTAGGTAGAAGGCTACAGGGCACTGGAAGGAGGAGTAGGTAGAGGGCTACAGGTTACTGGAAGGGGGAGAAGGTAGAGGGCTACAGGGTACTGGAAGGGGGAATAGGTAGAAGGTTACAGGGCACTGGAAGGAGGAGTAGGTAGAGGGCTACAGGGTACTGGAAGGGGAGTAGGTAGAGGCTACAGGGCACTGGAAGGGGAGTAGGTAGAGGGCTACAGGGTACTGGAAGTGGGAGAAGGTAGAGGGCTACAGGGTACTGGAAGGGGAGTAGGTGAGGGCTACAGGGCACTGGAAAGAGGGTAGGTAGAGTACTACAGGGTACTGGAAGTGGGAGAAGGTAGAGGGATACAGGGTACAGGAAGGGGGAGTAGGTAGAGGGCTACAGGGTACTGGAAGGGGGAGTAGGTGGAGGGCTACAGGGTACTGGAAGGAGGAGTAGGTAGAGGGCTACATGGTACTGGAAGTGGGAGTAGGTAGAGGGCTACAGGGTACTGGAAGGAGGAGTAGGTAGAGGGCTACAGGGTACTGGAAGTGGGAGAAGGTAGAGGGCTACAGGGCTACAGGGTACTGGAAGGGGGAGTAGGTAGAGGGCTACAGGGTACTGGAAGTGGGAGAAGGTAGAGGACTACAGGGCTACAGGGTACTGGAAGGGGGAGTAGGTAGAGGGCTACAGGGTACTGGAAGTGGGAGAAGGTAGAGGGCTACAGGGTACTGGAAGTGGGAGAAGGTAGAGGGCTACAGGGTCCTGGAAGGGGGAGTAGGTAGAGGGCTACAGGGTACTGGAAGTGGGGAAGGTAGAGGGCTACAGGGCTACAGGGTACTGGAAGGGGAGTAGGTAGAGGGCTACAGGGTACTGGAAGTGGGAGAAGGTAGAGGCTACAGGGCTACAGGGTACTGGAAGGGGAGTAGGTAGAGGGCTAGAGGGCTACAGGGTACTGGAAGGGGAGTAGGTAGGGCTACAGGGTACTGGAAGTGGGAGAAGGTAGAGGGCTACAGGGCTACAGGGTACTGGAAGGGGAGTAGGTAGAGGGCTACAGGGTACTGGAAGTGGGAGAAGGTAGAGGGCTACAGGGTACTGGAAGTGGGAGAAGGTAGAGGGCTACAGGGTCCTGGAAGGAGTAGGTAGAGGGCTACAGGGTACTGGAAGGGGAGTTGGTAGAGAGCTACAGGGTACTGGAAGGAGGAGTGGGTAGAGGGCTACAGGGTACTGGAAGTGGGAGAAGGTAGAGGGCTACAGGGCACTGGAAGTGGGAGAAGGTAGAGGGCTACAGGGCTACAGGGTACTGGAAGGGGAGTAGATAGAGGGCTACAGGGTACTGGAAGGAGGAGTAGGTAGAGGGCTACAGGGTACTGGAAGTGGGAAAAGGTAGAGGGCTACAGGGTACTGGAAGGGGGAGTAGGTAGAAGGCTACAGGGCACTGGAAGGAGGAGTAGGTAGAGGGCTACAGGTTACTGGAAGGGGGAGAAGGTAGAGGGCTACAGGGTACTGGAAGGGGGAATAGGTAGAGGGCTACAGGGTACTGGATGGGGGAGTTGGTAGAGAGCTACAGGGTACTGGAAGGAGGAGTGGGTAGAAGGCTACAGGGTACTGGAAGTGGGAGAAGGTAGGAGGCTACAGGGTACTGGAAGTGGGAGAAGGTAGAGGGCTACAGGGCTACAGGGTACTGGAAGGGGGAGTAGGTAGAGGGCTACAGGGTACTGGAAGGAGGAGTAGGTAGAGGGCTACAGGGTACTGGAAGTGGGAAAAGGTAGAGGGCTACAGGGTACTGGAAGGGGGAGTAGGTAGAAGGCTACAGGGCACTGGAAGGAGGAGTAGGTAGAGGGCTACAGGTTACTGGAAGGGGGAGAAGGTAGAGGGCTACAGGGTACTGGAAGGGGGAATAGGTAGAAGGTTACAGGGCACTGGAAGGAGAAGTAGGTAGAGGGCTACAGGGTACTGGAAGGGGGAGTAGGTAGAGGGCTACAGGGCACTGGAAGGAGGAGTAGGTAGAGGGCTACAGGGTACTGGAAGTGGGAGAAGGTAGAGGGCTACAGGGTACTGGAAGGGGAGTAGGTAGAGGGCTACAGGGCACTGGAAGAGGAGTAGGTAGAGTACTACAGGGTACTGGAAGTGGGAGAAGGTAGGGGCTACAGGGTACTGGAAGGGGAGTAGGTAGAAGGCTACAGGGCACTGGAAGGAGGGGAGTAGGTAGAGGGCTACAGGGTACTGGAAGGGGGAGTAGGTAGAGGGCTACAGGGCACTGGAAGGAGGAGTAGGTAGAGAGCTACAGGGTACTGGTATGGGAGAAGGTAGAGGGCTACAGGGTACTGGAAGGGGAGTAGGTAGAGGGCTACAGGGCACTGGAAAGAGGAGTAGGTAGAGAGCTACAGGGTACTGGAAGGAGGAGTGGGTAGAAGGCTACAGGGTACTTGAAGGAGCAGGGGAGTAGGTAGAGAGCTACAGGGTACTGGAAGGGGAGTAGGTAGAGGGCTACAGGGTACTGGAAGGGGAGTAGGTAGAGAGCTACAGGGTACTGGAAGGGCAGGGGGTAGGTAGAGAGCTACAGGGTACTGGAAGGGGGAGTAGGTAGAGGGCTACAGGGTACAGGAAGGGGGAGTAGGTAGAGGGCTACAGGGTACTGGAAGGGGGAGTAGGTGGAGGGCTACAGGGTACTGGAAGGAGGAGTAGGTAGAGGGCTACAGGGTACTGGAAGGAGGAGTGGGTAGAAGGCTACAGGGTACTGGAAGTGGGAGAAGGTAGGGGGCTACAGGGTACTGGAAGTGGGAGAAGGTAGAGGGCTACAGGGCTACAGGGTACTGGAAGGGGGAGTAGGTAGAGGGCTACAGGGTACTGGAAGGAGGAGTAGGTAGAGGGCTACAGGGTACTGGAAGTGGGAAAAGGTAGAGGGCTACAGGGTACTGGAAGGGGGAGTAGGTAGAAGGCTACAGGGCACTGGAAGGAGGAGTAGGTAGAGGGCTACAGGTTACTGGAAGGGGGAGAAGGTAGAGGGCTACAGGGTACTGGAAGGGGGAATAGGTAGAAGGTTACAGGGCACTGGAAGGAGGAGTAGGTAGAGGGCTACAGGGTACTGGAAGGGGAGTAGGTAGAGGGCTACAGGGCACTGGAAGGAGGAGTAGGTAGAGGGCTACAGGGTACTGGAAGTGGGAGAAGGTAGAGGGCTACAGGGTACTGGAAGGGGAGTAGGTAGAGGGCTACAGGGCACTGGAAAGAGGAGTAGGTAGAGGCTACAGGGTACTGGAAGTGGGAGAAGGTAGAGGGCTACAGGGTACTGGAAGGGGAGTAGGTAGAAGGCTACAGGGCACTGGAAGGAGGAGTAGGTAGAGGGCTACAGGGTACTGGAAGGGGAGTAGGTAGAGGGCTACAGGGCACTGGAAGGAGGAGTAGGTAGAGACAGGGTACTGGTATGGAGAGGTAGAGGGCTACAGGGTACTGGAAGGGGGAGTAGGTAGAGGGCTACAGGGCACTGGAAAGAGGAGTAGGTAGAGAGCTGGGGTACTGGAAGGAGGAGTGGGTAGAAGGCTACAGGGTACTTGGAAGGAGCAGGGGGAGTAGGTAGAGAGCTACAGGGTACTGGAAGGGGGAGTAGGTAGAGGGCTACAGGGTACTGGAAGGGGAGTAGGTAGAGAGCTACAGGGTACTGGAAGGAGCAGGGGGTAGGTAGAGAGCTACAGGGTACTGGAAGGGGGAGTAGGTAGAGGGCTACAGGGTACAGGAAGGGGGAGTAGGTAGAGGGCTACAGGGTACTGGAAGGGGGAGTAGGTGGAGGGCTACAGGGTACTGGAAGGAGGAGTAGGTAGAGGGCTACAGGGTACTGGGAGGAGGAGTAGGTAGAGGGCTACAGGGTACTGGAAGGAGGAGTAGGTAGAGGGCTACAGGGTACTGGAAGTGGGAGAAGGTAGAGGGCTACCGGGTACTGGAAGGGGAGTAGGTAGAGGCTACAGGGTACTGGAAGGAGGAGTGGGTAGAAGGCTACAGGGTACTGGAAGGAGCAGGGGAGTAGGTAGAGAGCTACAGGATACTGGAAGGGGGAGTAGGTAGAGGGCTACAGGGTACTGGAAGGGGAGTAGGTAGAGGGGGCTACAGGGTACAGGAAGGGGAGTAGGTAGAGGGCTACAGGGTACAGGGAGGAGTAGGTAGAGGGCTACAGGGTACTGGAAGGGGAGTAGGTAGAGGGCTACAGGGTACTGGAAGGGGAGTAGGTAGAGAGGGCTACAGGGTACTGGAAGGGGAGTAGCTGGAGGGCTACAGGGTACTGGAAGGGAGTAGGTAGAGGGCTACAGGGTACTGGAAGTGGGAGTAGGTAGAGGACTACAGGGTACTGGAAGGGGGAGAGGTAGAGGGCTACAGGGTACTGGAAGGGGGAGTAGGTAGAGGCTACAGGGTACTGGAAGGAGGAGTGGGTGGAAGGCTACAGGGTACTTGAAGGAGCAGGGGGAGTAGGTAGAGAGCTACAGGGTACTGGAAGGGGAGTAGGTAGAGGGCTACAGGGTACTGGAAGTGGGGTAGGTAGAGAGCTACAGGGTACTGGAAGGAGCAGGGAGTAGGTAGAGAGCTACAGGGTACTGGAAGGAGGAGGGTGGTAGAGGGCTACAGGGTACAGGAAGGGGAGTAGGTAGAGGGCTACAGGGTACTGGAAGGGAGTAGGTAGAGGGCTACAGGGTACTGGAAGGGGGAGTAGGCAGAGGGCTACAGGGTACTGGAAGGGGAGTAGCTGGAGGGCTACGGCAGGGTACTGGAAGGGGAGTAGGTAGAGGGCTACAGGGTACTGGAAGTGGGAGTAGGTAGAGGGCTACAGGGTACTGGAAGGGGGAGTAGGTAGAGGGCTACTGGAAGGGGGAGGGTACTGGAAGGGGAGAAGGTAGAGAGCTACAGGGTACTGGAAGGGGAGTAGGTAGAAGGCTACAGGGAACAGGAAGAGTAGGTAGAGGGCTGTACTGGAAGTGGGAGTAGGTAGAGGGCTACAGGGTACTGGAAGGGGAGTAGGTAGAGGGCTACAGGGTACTGGAAGGGGAGTAGGTAGAGGGCTACACTGGGTACTGGAAGGGAGTAGGTGGAGGGCTACAGGGTACTGGAAGGGGAGTAGGTAGAGGGCTACAGGGTACTGGAAGGGGAGTAGGAGGGCTACAGGGTACTGGAAGGGGAGTTGGTAGAGAGCTACAGGGTACTGGAAGGGGAGTAGGTAGAGGGCTACAGGGCACTGGAAGGAGGAGTAGGTAGAGGGCTACAGGGTACTGGAAGTGGGAGAAGGTAGAGGGCTACAGGGTACTGGAAGGGGAGTAGGTAGAGGGCTACAGGGTACTGGAAGGGGAGTAGGTAGAGGGCTACAGGGTACTGGAAGGGGGAGTAGGTAGAGGGCTACAGGGTACTGGAAGTGGGAAAAGGTAGAGGGCTACAGGGTACTGGAAGGGGAGTAGGTAGAGGGCTACAGGGCACTGGAAGGAGGAGAGGCAGGGGCTACAGGTTACTGGAAGGGGAGAAGGTAGAGGGCTACAGGGTACTGGAAGGGGGAATAGGTAGAAGGCTACAGGGCACTGGAAGGGGGAGTAGGTAGAGGGCTACAGGGTACTGGAAGGGGAGTAGGTAGAGGGCTACAGGGCACTGGAAGGAGGAGTAGGTAGAGGCTACAGGGTACTGGAAGTGGGAGGGGTAGAGGAGCTACAGGGTACTGGAAGGGGAGTAGGTAGAGGGCTACAGGGCACTGGAAGGTAGGGAGTGGAAGGGGGTAGAGTGCTACAGGGTACTGGAAGTGGGAGAAGGTAGAGGGCTACAGGGTACTGGAAGGGGAGTAGGTAGAAGGCTACAGGGCACTGGAAGGGGAGTAGGTAGAGGGCTACAGGGTACTGGAAGGGGAGTAGGCACTAGTGGGAGGGCTACAGGGCACTGGAAGGAGGAGTAGGTAGAGAGCTACAGGGTACTGGAAGTGGGGAGTAGGTAGAGGGCTACAGGGTACTGGAAGGGGAGTAGGTAGAGGGCTACAGGGCACTGGAAGTGGGAGTAGGTAGAGAGCTACAGGGTACTGGAAGGAGGAGTGGGTAGGAGAGGCTACAGGGTACTTGAAGGAGCAGGGGGAGTAGGTAGAGAGCTACAGGGTACTGGAAGGGGGAGTAGGTAGAGGGCTACAGGGTACTGGAAGTGGGAGTAGGTAGAGAGCTACAGGGTACTGGAAGGAGCAGGGGGTAGGTAGAGAGCTACAGGGTACTGGAAGGGGAGTAGGTAGAGGGAGGGCTACAGGGTACTGGAAGGGGGAGTGGAAGGTAGAGGGCTACAGGGCACTGGAAGTGGGAGTAGGTAGAGGGCTACAGGGTACTGGAAGGGGAGTAGGTAGAGGGCTACAGGGTACTGGAAGGGGGCAGGGGGAGGGTAGGTGAGAGCTACAGGGATACTGGAAGGGGAGTAGGTGAGGGCTACAGGGTACTGGAAGGGGAGTAGGTAGAGGGCTACAGGGCACTGGAAGGAGGAGTAGGTAGAGGGCTACAGGGTACTGGAAGTGGGAGAAGGTAGAGGGCTACAGGGTACTGGAAGGGGAGTAGGTAGAGGGCTACAGGGTACTGGAAGGGAGTAGGTAGAGGGCTACAGGGTACTGGAAGTGGGGAGTAGGTAGAGGGCTACAGGGTACAGGAAGGGAGTAGGTAGAGGGCTACAGGGTACTGAAGGAAGGGAGTAGGTAGAGAGAGCTACAGGGATACTGGAAGGGGAGTAGGTAGAGAGCTACAGGGTCCTGGAAGGAGGAGTGGGTAGAGGCTACAGGGTACTTGAAGGGGGAAGGGCACTGGAAGGGGAGTAGGTAGAGAGCTACAGGGTACTGGAAGGGAGTAGGTAGAGGGCTACAGGGTACTGGAAGTGGGAGTAGGTAGAGAGCTACAGGGTACTGGAAGGAGCAGGGGAGTAGGGTAGAGAGCTACAGGGTACTGGAAGGGGAGTAGGTAGAGGGCTACAGGGTACTGGAAGGGGGAGTAGGTAGGGAGGGCTACAGGGCACTGGAAGGGAGAAGGTAGAGGGCTACAGGGACTGGAAGGTAGAGGGCTACAGGGTACTGGAAGGGAGTAGGTAGAGGGCTACAGGGCACTGGAAGGAGGAGTAGGTAGAGGGCTACAGGTTACTGGAAGGGGAGAAGGTAGAGGGCTACAGGGTACTGGAAGGGGAATAGGTAGAAGGTTACAGGGCACTGGAAGGAGGGGAGTAGGTAGAGGGCTACAGGGTACTGGAAGGGGAGTAGGTAGAGGGCTACAGGGCACTGGAAGGAGGAGTAGGTAGGGCTACAGGGTACTGGAAGTGGGAGAAGGTAGAGGGCTACAGGGTACTGGAAGGGGGGGTAGCTAGGGGCTACAGGGCACTGGAAGGACAGGAAGAGGAGTAGGTAGAGTGCTACAGGGTACTGGAAGTGGGAGAAGGTAGAGGGCTACAGGGTACTGGAAGGGGAGTAGGTAGAAGGCTACAGGGCACTGGAAGGGGGAGTAGGTAGAGGGCTACAGGGTACTGGAAGGAGGAGTAGGTAGAGGGCTACAGGGCACTGGAAGGAGGAGTAGGTAGGAGAGCTACAGGGTACTGGAAGTGGGAGAAGGTAGAGGGCTACAGGGTACTGGAAGGGGAGTAGGTAGAGGGCTACAGGGCACTGGAAGGGGAGTAGGGAGCTAGGTACTGGAAGGAGGGAGAGGTGCAGAGGCTACAGGGTACTGGAAGTACTGGAAAGGGGTAGGAGAAACTAAGGTAGGGCTGGAAGGGGCTAGGTGGAGGGTACTGGAAGGGGGGAGTAGGTACTGGAGGGGAGCTACAGGGTACTGGAAGGGGAGTAGGTAGGGGCTACAGGGGTACTGGAAGGGAAGGTAGGGGCTACAGGGTACTGGAAGGAGCAGGGGAGTAGGTAGAGGGCTACAGGGCACTGGAAGGGGGAGTAGGGAGGGCTACAGGGTGGAAGGGGAGTAGGTAGAGGGCTACAGGGTACTGGAAGGGGAGAAGGTAGAGGGCTACAGGGTACTGGAAGGGGAATAGGTAGAGGGCTACAGGGCACTGGAAGGGGGAGTAGGTAGAGGGCTACAGGGTACTGGAAGGGGGTAGGTGGAGGGGCTACAGGGTACTGGAAGGGGAGTAGGTAGAGGGCTACAGGGTACTGGAAGGGGAGTAGGTAGAGGCTACAGGGTACTGGAAGGGGAGTAGCTAGGGCTACAGGGTACTGGAAGGGGGAGTAGGTAGAGGCTACAGGGACTGGAAGAGGAGTAGGTAGAGGGCTACAGGGCACTGGAATGGGAGTAAGAGGGCTACAGGGTACTGGAAGTGGGAGGAGGTGGGCTAGAGGGCTACTGGAAGGTGGGTACTGTAGAAGGAGGGTACTGGAAGGGCAGGGGAGTAGGTAGAGAGCTACAGGGTACTGGAAGGGGAGTAGGTAGAGGGCTACAGGGTACTGGAAGGGAAGTAGGTAGAGAGCTACAGGGTACTGGAAGGAGCAGGGGGAGTAGGTAGAGAGCTACAGGGTACACAGGGAAGGAAGGGAGTAGGTAGAGGGCTACAGGGTACAGGAAGGGGAGTAGGTAGAGGGCTACAGGGTACTGGAAGGGGAGTAGGAGAAGGGCTAGGTGGGGCAGGGTACTGGAAGGGGAGTAGGTAGGGGCTACAGGGTACTGGAAGGGGAGTAGGTACTGGAGGGTAGGTACTGGAGTGGGAGTAGGTAGAGGGTACTGGAAGGGGTAGAGTACAGGCACTGGAAGGGGAGTGGGCTACAGACAGGGTACTGGAAGGCAGGATTAAGGTGAGGGGAGGTACTGGAAGGGGTACTAGAGGGCTACAGGGCTGGAAGGGAGAAGGTAGAGGGCTACAGGGTACTGGAAGGGGAGTAGGTAGAGGCTACAGGGTACTGGAAGGGGAGTAGGTAGAGGGCTACAGGGTACTGGAAGGGGGAGTAGGTGAGGGCTACAGGGCACTGGAAGGGGAGTAGGTAGAGGGCTACAGGGTACTGGAAGGGGGAGTAGGTAGAGGGCTACAGGGTACTGGAAGGAAGGGGAGTAGGTAGAGGGCAGGGGTACTGGAAGAAGGAGAAGGTAGAGGGCTACAGGGTACTGGAAGTGGGAGAAGGTAGGGGCTACAGGGTACTGGAAGGGGGAAGTGGGAGACTGGAAAGTAAGAGCTACAGGGTACTGGAAGGGGAGTAGGTAGAGGGCTACAGGGTACTGGAAGGAGGAGTGGCTACAGGTAGAAGGGGCTACACAGGGTACTGGAAGGGGAGTAGGTAGAGGGCTACAGGGTACTGGAAGGAGTAGGTAGAGGCTACAGGGTACTGGAAGGGAGTACAGGGCTATAGGGCACTGGAAGGGGAGTAGGTAGAGGGCTACAGGGTACTGGAAGGGGGAGTAGGTGGAGGGCTACAGGGTACTGGAAGGGAGTAGGTAGGGGCTACAGGGTACTGGAAGGGTGGGAGTAGGTAGAGGGTACTAGGTAGAGGAAGGTAGAGGGTACTGGAAGGGGAGTAGGTAGAGGGCTACAGGGTACTGGAAGGGGAGTAGGTGCTGGAGGGGGAGTAGGTAGAGGGCTACAGGGTACTGGAAGGAGGAGTAGGTAGAGGGCTACAGGGTACTGGAAGGGGAGTAGGTAGAGGGCTACAGGGTACTGGAAGTGGGAGTAGGTGGAAGAGAGCTACAGGGTACTGGAAGGGGGAGTAGGTAGAGGGCTACAGAAGGGGTACAGGAAGGGGAGTAGGTAGAGGGCTACAGGGTACTGGAAGGGGGAGTAGGTAGAGGGCTACAGGGTACTGGAAGGAGGAGTAGGTAGAGGGCTACAGGGTACTGGAAGGGGAGTAGGTAGAGGGCTACAGGGTACTGGAAGGGGAGTAGGTAGAGGGCTACAGGGTACTGGAAGTGGGAGTAGGTAGAGGGCTACTGGAAGGGTACTGGAAGGGGAGTAGGTAGAGGGCTACAGGGTACTGGAAGGGGAGTAGGTAGAGAGCTACAGGGTACTGGAAGGAGGAGTGGGTAGTACTGGAAGGCTAGGGGCAGGGTACTTGAAGGAGCAGGGGAGTAGGTAGTGGGAGCAGGCTACAGGGTACTGGAAGGGGAGTAGGTAGAGGGCTACAGGGTACTGGAAGTGGGAGTAGGTAGAGAGCTACAGGGTACTGGAAGGAGCAGGGAGTAGGTAGAGGGCACAGGGTACTGGAAGGGGAGTAGGTAGAGGGCTACAGGGTACAGGAAGGGGAGTAGGTGAGGGCTACAGGGTACTGGAAGGGGAGTAGGTGGAGGGCTACAGGGTACTGGAAGGGGGAGTAGGTGGGGCTACATGGTACTGGAAGGAAGCAGGGGAGTAGGTAGAGGGCTACAGGGTACTGGAAGGGGATTAGGTAGAGGGCTACAGGGTACTGGAAGTGGGAGAAGGTAGAGGGTAGGTACAGGGTACTGGAAGGGAGTAGGTAGGGAGCTACAGGGCACTGGAAGGGGAGTAGGTAGGGCTACAGGGTACTGGAAGTGGGAGTAGGTAGAGGGCTACAGGGTACTGGAAGGGGAGTAGGTAGAGGGGCTACAGGGGTACTGGAAGGGGAGTAGGTAGAGGGCTACAGGGCACTGGAAGGGGGTAGGTAGAGGGCTACAGGGTACTGGTGGGGACTGGGGGAGCTACAGGGTACTGGAAGGGGGAGTAGGTAGAGGCTACAGGGCACTACAGGGTACTGGAAGTGGGAGAAGGTAGTAGGGGCTACAGGGTACTGGAAGGGGAGTAGGTAGAGGGCTACAGGGTACTGGAAGGGGAGTAGGTAGAGGGCTACAGGGTACTGGAAGGGGGAGTAGGTAGAGGGCTACAGGGTACTGGAGGTGGGAGTAGGTAGAGGGCTACAGGGTACTGGAAGGGGAGTAGGTAGAGGGAGGGCTACAGGGTACACTGGAAGGGGAGTAGGTAGGGGGCTACAGGGTACTGGAAGGGGGAGGGTGGAGGGTACAGGGCTGGAAGGGGAGTAGGTAGAGGGCTACAGGGTACTGGAAGGGGAGTAGGTAGAGGAGGGGGCTACAGGGTACTGGAAGGGGGTAGGTAGAGGGCTACAGGGTACTGGAAGTAGGGGAGCTACAGGTAGAAGGGGGAGAGAGGGCTACAGGGTACTGGAAGGGGAGTAGGTAGAGGGCTACAGGGTACTGGAAGGGGAGTAGGTAGGAGAGGTAGAGGGCTACAGGGTACTGGAAGGAGGAGGGGTAGAGGGCTACAGGGTACTGGAAGGAGGAGTAGGTAGGGGCTACAGGGTACTGGAAGTGGGAGTAGGTAGAGGGCTACAGGGTACTGGAAGGGGACAGGGTACTGGAAGAGGGGAGGCTAGGTGGAAGAGGTGAGCTACAGGGTACTGGAAGGGGAGTAGGTAGAGGGCTACAGGGTACTGGAGAAGTAGGTAGAGGGGGGGGACAGGGCACTGGTAGGTGAGGGCTACAGGGTACTGGAAGGGGAGTAGGTAGAGGGCTACACTGGAAGGGGGAGGGTACTGGAAGGGGGTACTGGAACTGGGGGACTGGAAGGAGGGGAGTAGGTAGAGGGAGCTACAGGGTACTGGAAGGGGAGTAGGTAGAGGGCTACAGGGTACTGGAAGGGGGCTACAGCACTGGAAGGGGGTAGAGGGCTACAGGGTACTGGAAGGGGAGTAGGTAGAGGGCTACAGGGTACTGGAAGGGGAGTAGGTGGAGGGCTACAGGGTACTGGAAGGGGAGTAGGTAGAGGGCTACAGGGTACTGGAAGGGGAGTAGGTAGAGGGCTACAGGGTACTGGAAGGGGAGTAGGTAGAGTGGGGAAGGGGAGTAGTGAGGGCACAGGGAAGTGGGAGTAGGTAGAGGGCTACTGGAAGGGGAGTAGGCAGAGGGCTACAGGGTACTGGAAGGGGGAGTAGGTAGAGGGCTGGGGTACTGGAAGGGGAGTAGGTAGAGGGCTACAGGGTACTGGAAGGAGGAGTAGGTAGAAGGCTACAGGGTACTGGAAGGAAGGTAGACAGGGCACTGGAAGTGGGAGTAGGTAGAGAGCTACAGGGTACTGGAAGGGGAGTAGGTAGAGAGCTACAGGGTACTGGAAGGAGGAGTAGGTAGAGGGCTACAGTAGGTACAGGGTACTGGAAGGGGAGTAGGTAGAGGGCTACAGGGTACTGGAAGGGGAGTAGGTAGAGGGCTACAGGGTACTGGAAGGGGAGTAGGTAGAGGGCTACAGGGTACTGGAAGGGGAGTAGGTAGAGGGCTGGGGTACTGGAAGGGGAGAAGGTAGAGGGCTACAGGGCACTGGAAGTGGGAGTAGGTAGAGGGCTACAGGGTACTGGAAGGGGAGTAGGTAGAGGGCTACAGGGTACTGGAAGGAGTAGGTAGAGGGCTACAGGGTACTGGAAGGAGGATTAGGTAGAGGGCTACAGGGTACTGGAAGTGGGAGTAGGTAGGAGTGGGGCTACAGGGTACTGGAAGGGAGTAGAGGGCTACAGGGTACTGGAAGTGGGAGTAGGTAGAGGGCTACAGGGTACTGGAAGGGGAGTAGGTAGAGGGCTACAGGGTACTGGAAGGGGAGTAGGTAGAGGGCTACAGGGTACTGGAAGGGGAGTAGGTAGAGGCCACAGGGTACTGGAAGGGGAGTAGGTAGAGGGCTACAGGGTACTGGAAGGGGACTGGTAGAGGGCTACAGGGTACTGGAAGGGGAGGTAGGGAGTAGGGGCTACAGGGTACTGGAAGTGGGAGAGTAGGTAGAGGGCTACAGGGTACTGGAAGGGGAGTAGGTAGAGGGCTACAGGGTACTGGAAGGGGAGAAGGTAGGGGCTACAGGGTACTAGGTAGAGGGCTACAGGGTACTGGAAGGGGAGTAGGTAGAGGGCTACAGGGTACTGGAAGGGGGAGTAGGTAGAGGGCTACAGGGTACTGGAAAGTAGGGAGGGCTAAGGGTACTGGAAGTGGGAGTAGGTAGAGGGCTACAGGGTACTGGAAGTACAGGGACTGGAAGGAGGGTAGGGAGGGCTACAGGGTACTGGAAGTGGGAGAAGGTAGAGGGCTACAGGGTACTGGAAGGGGAGAAGGTAGAGGGCTACAGGGCTACAGGGCTACAGGGTACTGGAAGGGCCACAGGGGAGTAGGTAGAGGGCTACAGGGCACTGGAAGTGGGAGAAGGCTGGAAGAGAGGGCTACAGGGTACTGGAAGTGGGAGTAGGTAGCTACAGGGCACTGGAAGGAGCCAGGAGAAGGTAGAGGGCCACAGGGTACTGGAAGTGGGAGAAGGTAGAGGGCTACAGGGTAGGTAGAGGGCTACACTGGAAGGGGGAGGTAGGTAGAGGAATTGGGCTAGGTAGAGGGCTACAGGGCACTGGAAGTGGGAGGGCTAGGTGGAAGTGGGAGGGCTACAGGGTACTGGAAGGGGAGTAGGTAGAGGGCTACAGGGTACTGGAAGTGGGAGAAGGTAGAGGGCTACAGGGTACTGGAAGTGGGAGAAGGTAGAGGGCTACAGGGTACTGGAAGTGGGAGAAGGTAGAGGGCTACAGGGCTACAGGGTACTGGAAGGGGGAGTAGGTAGAGGGCTACAGGGCACTGGAATTGGGAGTAGGTAGAGGGCTACAGGGTACTGGAAGTGGGAGTAGGTAGAGGGCTACAGTACACTGTGAAGGGAGTAGTACACAGCGTTGTACGAGATCGTCAGTTTCTTGGCAATTTCTCCCATGGAATAGCCTTAATTTCTCAGAACAAGAATAGACTGACGAGTTTCAGAAGAAAGCTCTATGTTTCTGGCCATTTTGAGCCTGCAATCGAACCCACAAACGCTGATGCTCCAGATACAATTCTAAAGAAGGCAAGTTTTATTGCTTCTTCAATCAGGACAACAGTTTTCAGCTGTGCTAACATAATTGCAAAAGGGTTTTCTACTGATCAATTAGCGTTTTAAAATGGTCAACTTGGATTAGCCATTGGAACACAGGAGTGATGGTTGCTGATAATGGGCCTCTGTACGCCTAAGTAGATATTCCATGAAAAATCAGCCGTTTCCAGATACAGTAATCATTTACAACATTAACAATGTCTACATTGTATTTTTGATCGATTTGATGTTATTTTAATGGACAAAAAAATGTGCTTTTCTTTCAAATACAAGGACATTTCTAAGTGACCCCAAACTTTTGAACGGCAGTGTACATGCACACACACACACACACACACCACATGCACTCTCAAATCAGTGCAGTGTTGTCTCTGTCCATTCCTCTGTCGTGTGGACCAGGATGATACTCTAGACTAGAGTACTGTGACAGAGAGGGTTGTAGTGACCACTATTAGTGACCACTATCCACAACACCCTGAGGCCTAGCTAATGCACTGTCAGCAGGGTTGGAGCGTAACTGATTACATGTAATCTGATTGAAAAATAACTGTAACTGTAATCAGTTACAACACCAGAAAAAAATACATTGATACCTTTCTGACATTCAATGCAGCGTTAAAAAAAGGAGCACATTTAAGTTTGTTCCAGCTGAGTGAATCTGACCATAAGTCAGAGACTACTACAATAACACACCAAATGTGTTTGATGGATCCTTTTTGACTTCTTCTAATGCCTCTTAAGGGGAAAGTCATCCACAAGTAATGGAAAGTAATCAGATTATGTTACTGAGTTTGGGTAATCCAATCTGATTACTGGACTGATAACTAGTAACTCTAACAGATTACTTTAAGAAAGTAACCTACCCAACCCTGACTGTCAGGACTGGCTCAACAGGTGAAATCCTCTCACAGGCAGGTGGGAAACACAAACAAACAGTTACAACATGACCACTCTATTCACAGAGAGCAGATTAGTACAGCTCCTGTTTGGTTTCTGTCTGCAACCGTTTCACCATCAAAGACTGAGCCCAGAGAGGGAACAATATGCTAGCTTTTATCAGAGGGAAACAGCCGTCCCCCCCCACACACGGACAGCTCTCTCTTCTCTCAGTGTCAGGGCTGTGTGATGCAGGCAGCCATCCACACTCTCCTCTCCTTTAGCCTGTTGCCGTGTTCTTCAGCTGCAGTATCCTGAGCAGCAGGCACAGCAGCACAGAGCTACTGTCGACCATACCCCTCTACCTGCTCTGTCTATTTCCCTTCCCTAATGAATTCACCTCCTTACTCCCCACGCAGCCCTGATGACAGACTCAGGATGACAGAGACAGGAATTGAAAAGGGGAATTAAGGGACTCAGGAGAGAGCATGGGGTTGGTGTTGTCACACCCCCATTCACTCTAAATTATAGCACCCCTGAGCATGTATATCACAGCACCAGTGTACATACAGTACTCCTGTTTGTGAGACGGGTTTACGACCTCTTTCTAGTTCATTTCAGTGCACCTTAATCAGAGAGATGGCATCTCTGCATTGATAGGACCCCCATCAGACAATATGTGCAGTCATGTACCTGTTTGTGGGTGGAGACATGACAGGCACAGATGATGAAAGCACGATACAACAGGAATGACTTTTTCTTCACACAAACCTTGAGATACAAAGGCATTGAGCTGTGTAAAAATGTTGGCCATTGCTTTGCCAAATGTATAGTAGTATATATGTATAGTAGTATATATGTATAGTAGTATATATGTATAGTAGTATACATGTATAGTAGTATACATGTATAGTAGTATATATTTATAGTAGTATATATGTATACTAGTATATATGTATAGTAGTATATACATATAGTAGTATATATGTATAGTAGTATATACGTATAGTAGTATATATGTATAGTAGTATATATGTATAGTAGTATATACTTATAGTAGTATATATGTATAGTAGTATATAC
Organism: Oncorhynchus nerka; assembly: GCF_034236695.1. Lineage (NCBI taxonomy): Eukaryota > Metazoa > Chordata > Actinopteri > Salmoniformes > Salmonidae > Oncorhynchus > Oncorhynchus nerka. The sequence continues at coordinate 36,274,680 of NC_088416.1, forward strand.
GTATAGTAGTATATATGTATAGTAGTATATACGTATAGTAGTATATACGTATAGTAGTATATATGTATAGTAGTATATATGTATAGTAGTATACATGTATAGTAGTATATATTGTATAGTAGTATATATGTATAGTAGTCCTGGATGCCTTCCTATTGGTCCTATTGATTCCTCAATAAATTGCACTGAACAAAAAATATAAACGCAACATGTAACAATTTCAAATATTTTACTGAGTTACAGTTCATATACGGAAATCAGACAAATGAAATAAATAAATTAGGCCCGGATCTATAAATTTCACATAACTGGGAATATAGATATGCATCTGTTGGTAACAGAAAGCTTAAAAGAAAAGTAGGGTCGTGTATCAGAAAACCCGTCAGTATCTGGTGTGAACACCATTTGCCTCATGCAGCGCGACACATCTCCTTCGCATAGAGTTGATCAGGCTGTTGATTGTGGCCTGTGGAATGTGGTCCTACTCCCCTTCAATGGATGTGCGAAGTTGCTGGATATTGTGGAGATATGGATAGCACTGTCTTACACGTCGATCCATAGCATCCCAAACATGCTCAATGGGTGACACGTCTGGTGAGTATAAACATGAGGTGATGTCGGCGGATGAATGACACGACAATGGGCCTCAGGATCTCATCACGGTATCTCTGTGCATTCAAGAGCACACTTCACAGATGAGCATTTGCTAGCTGAAATCGGTTACGACGCCAAACTGCAGTCAGGTCAAGACCCTGGTGAGGACGACGGCAAATGAGCTTCCCTGACAGTTTGTGCAGAAATGATTTGGTTGTGCAAACCTGTAGTTTCCTCAGCTGTCCAGGTGACTGGTCTCAGATGATCCCACAGGTGAAAGCCAGATGTGGAGGTCCTGGGCTGGCGTGGTTACACTTGGTCTGCGGTTGTGAGGCTGGTTGGACGTACTGCCAAATTCTCTAAAATTACCTTGGAGGTGGTTTATGGTAGAGACATTAACATTCAATTCTCTATTAACAGCTCTGGTGGACATTCCTGCAGTCAGCATGCCAATTGCACGCTCCCTCAAAACTTGAGACATCTGTGGCATTGTGTTGTGTGACAAAACTGCACATTTTAGAGCGGCCTTTTATTGTGCACAACGTGCACCTGTGTAATGATCATGCTGTTTAATCAGCGTATTGATATGCCACACCTGTCAGGTGGATGGATTATCTTGGCAGGAGAAATGCTCACTAACAGGGATGTACAAATTTGTGAACAACATTTGAAATAAATTATATTTCCGTGTGTATGGAACATTTCTGTGGTATTTTAATTCAGCTCATGAAACAAGTGACCAACACTTTTATGTTGTGTTTATATTTTTGTTCAGTGTATTTTGTGTATTTTGAATAACTGCAGCTGAACTCTCAGGGGGACCCTTCATCACCATCACACCTTGTACAGTATGCTGGTAACTAGCCCAGTTTGATTTGATTTGATTTGATTTGAGATCATTGACGTTGTTTCAAATGGGAGCAAATGAAGCATAGTGTGCAGAACAAGCAAGAAGGTGGGCAGAGCCAAGCACAAGCTAGCAAGATCCTATTGGTGTGTTCTAACATATATTTGCATATTTCCATTAGGGAACGCCTACTCTGTGAAGTGTGCATTGTGAAGTTACTCAAGTCGTCCTTGCGCTCCTTCTAAACAATGCAATGTTTAGAAACGTTTTTAAAGGGTCAAGTCTACAAAACTTAGTGCGCTCTGTTCATAACCGGATTGTAGTTTTGGGATAAAGAAAACTGTATTGAGATCGAATGTTACATCAATGAGAAAATGTGCGGAATGTCGGCCAAGTTTCATCTAGCTCATCTTCTCCCACTTCCCTCCACTGGTCTTATTTGGTGGTGAGAAGAAGTTGTAAACGGATGCTTCAGATTTATACATCACATCCGGTGAAGTATCTGGCTCCTACTTCTTTCTGTGGTATGACAGTCTTTCCCTGGTATACTGGCGGACCAGGAGTCATTTATCTCACCTCATTCTCTAGAGCCAGATTAGCTATAACACCAGCATGGATCAAGCTTCAGAAGAAGCTTCGTCTTCCACTGCAGACAATCTAAACGGGCTAAAGCATGTTTCACATGCTGTCTCTCTACAAACCAACAGTAGCTGTTGGTCTATGCACTATAACTAAGGCGCTGTAATGGCGTCGATCTATTTGAAAGATCAATATCTTGCACAGTAAGAAATAAGAAGTGAATATATTTATACATAAATAACACAGTGACCTGATGAAGATCTTTGCAGGATGGAAACGTAGTTTGTTTATGAATAAAGGTATTGTGGTGGGGCTTATGAGTGCCAGCTCTATTTCTATTGGCCCTGCACCCCACTAAGGAATGTTGGATCACACTTGACTATATAATTAACATAGCAACAACATGAAGTGTGTCTACACCAGACCAGATCACAGTAGACAAACAAACACCTGAATGATCCTGAGGCATCCCATCCATTTGGAGAGGTTGAGTGTGGTCGATACCAGATTGCATAGCTATTACTGTCCTCGCTCTGTGGTGTTGGTGAAGATGATGGCTGTCGTACAACATCTAATCAGAGACTACACACTACAGAGCAGCAGGGTTATGATTGGGATACAACAAACAGACCCAATCCCCCTATCTCCTCTCATTTCATCAAGCCAACTGATGATTATTCCATGCCATGACAACAACTAATAGCCATAATGACTGCAGTGAGCTCGAAGAACTCACCCACAAAGGGAACGTTCGATCTATTACCACCCTACAGCTCAGCAGCAGCCCTCCCTTTCATTTAGAGAGGAGGCGGTGTTTGAAGCCAGGGGAGGCCCTGCTACACCTACAGCCAGACAAGTGTGACTACGCTCGATTAAAAAACTCCTAAAATACAGAAAAGCCATTGATCGCCTGTTGTTGGTGTCATCTTAATGCATGCTGTGGATTTGATGGATGGCAGTGCTGCACAAAATACACTGTCTCCTCATCCTGCTCATCTTTCATCCTCTCCCCACGTCACTGCTTCTCTCCCTCATAGGGGGTAAAGGGTTAGCGACCCTCAAGCCGTCTTTTTGTGATTCAAATCCTTTAGCAACACGTAGAAAATGCTTGTATGAGGGAATCTGTATGTGTGTGTTGATTTTCTGTCTGCCTCGAAGTCCTGAGAGAAGAGATGCAATTCATCTATGGAAATCATAATAGCCTTTATACCCTTTCCGCACATCATTTCTTCATGGTTATTGTAGTATTGTTCAGTCCTTGAATCCTGGACAGTGTTTGTTGATGAAGGACAGGGGGTATTACACAGTAGATGCACACATCATTGTGGACAGAAGAATGCGTGTAATTGAATCAGATGGTTCAGGGATATATCTCTGATTAATCTCGGACTCCCCTGATGTTTTGGAGGCTGGCTAATTGGATATTTATGTTGAACCTTTGAGCTGTTCTCCTCTATACTGATGCTAGCTGGGCTACCCTGAATAACACTCCTCGTCTAATTATGCTGCTGTTGGATGGATTCAGACTGGATAAAGGACTGGCTCTGCAGTCCTTTAGGCTGCAAGGCGGTGCATTAGAAGAAACGGGTGCATGTTCATGATATGTGTGTGTTCCTATGGGTGAGATATACATTATACATTATTTTACATCTTCTATGTGTTTACAATTTTCCTTTTACGTGATTGTTATTTGTGGTTTTGTGTGTGTGTGTGTGTGTGTGTGTGTGTGTGTGTGCGTGATCCTCTATGTGAAGGGTTTTTCTAGGCGTGTCTGTGCGTGTGTGTGTGTGTGTGTGTGTGTGTGCGTGATCCTCTATGTGAAGGGTTTCTCTAGGCGTGTCTGTGCGTGTGCGTGTGTGTGTGTGCGTGCGCTTGTGTGTGCGCGTGTGTGTGTGTGTGTGCGTGGTCCTCTATGTGAAGGGTTTCTCTAGCCGTGTGTGTGGGCTGGGTGTGTGTGTGCGTGGTCTTCTATGTGAAGGATTCTCTAGCCGTGTGTGTGGGCTGGGTGTGTGTGTGCGTGGTCCTCTATGTGAAGGATTCTCTAGCCGTGTGTGTGGGCTGGGTGTGTGTGTGCGTGGTCCTCTATGTGAAGGGTTTCTCTAGGCATGTGTGTGGGCTGGGTGTGTGTGTGCGTGGTCCTCTATGTGAAGGGTTTCTCTAGTCGTGTGTGTGGGCTGGGTGTGTGTGTGTGTGTGGGCTGGGTGTGTTTGTGCGTGGTCCTCTATGTGAAGGGTTTCTCTAGGCATGTGTGTGGGCTGGGTGTGTGTGTGCGTGGTCCTCTATGTGAAGAAGGGTTTCTCTAGGCATGTGTGTGGGCTGGGTGTGTATATGACCCCTCAGTGTAGAAGGTTTTCATCACGTCTCCTGTGATCAGATCCTCATGGAGCTGTCAGAAATGTGTGTGGGCATTGACCCCTCAGGTTTTACAGCACAGATCACATGGAGCTGTCAGAAAGTCATACAACTGCAAGTCGGCCAAGCCAACGCAATGAGTTATAATGCTGCACATTACACATTTTCTCTTTCGATGTTGCTGTTTGTGTTTCCATAACAGCTACACAATTCACTTAGCCCCAGTGAGTCATACAAGATAAGCACAGATACCAGTTGTTATTCAGCTTGATAATGACTTAGTCATAGGGGACACACAGAGGGCAGATTCTACTGTACTTATAGTGTTTGTCCCAAATGGCACCCTATTCTCCATAAAGTGCACCACTTTTGACCAGGGCCCATAGAAAATAGGCTGCCATTTGAGACATAGTCTCTGCTGTTTTTTGAGCTGGGCTCCTATTCAACTCTCTCCTCTCTGTTAGCTGAGAACAGCTAGGAGCAACTCAATTAAACAAGTGAAAAATAATCCTCTCACTTGGAGGGAAAAAAAACCTTGTCATTAGCAGATGGATGCTCTGTCAAAAGCATTTCGGAGAATTCTTCCTCATCTTAAATGCAAATGAAGCAATATTACAAACCGAGATATTCAAATATGAATGTGTCTGAGATTATAGTTTCATTAGCGATTTTCTTTTTCCCAAAAAGAGATATGTGTAACCATAATCTGTTCCTCCTAAATAATCAATATGGTTATTGTATATAATATCTATATATCTTATTATATATCTTTTTCAACAGTTAAGAGGTACTAAATGACTGCATTGTTATGATGACGTTATAACTGCTACAGGCCAACTGGACAGTACTGAGTGGACTGTAGCTGGAACTGTCTGAGGTGCCCAGTAACACCACTGACTGAGTCAGACATGCAGGTGCAGCACTTTCTGTTGACCTATTATGATGATGCTTCTTCTTTTGTACTACACTCATGTCTCACTGTCTCATGCATTGTTTATTTGCCAGAATTGTGCTTCCAGTACTATGACCCCTGCAGTTCTCTAACACTCCAACACTCTCCATACTTATCAGAAGGGATGTAGTATCTACGCTACTGCTCATTTCGTTGTGTTGCACACAGTACATGTGTGTGGCGTCTTTGTGAATAAAAACGTCCACTATGTGAACGTGTGCAGATGTAAATGGGATGTAAATGTTAGGGGAAGGATAGTGGTCATGTGATTTCACTGAAGAGCACAGCTGAGCCAATGCTGTTAGGAGACATGACAAGTCAAAGTTGTCATGAGAGTTAGTTGGTGATGAGAAGCCATATGTACAGTGCAAACCAAGCCTGAAGCTCTACTAAGACGACCACAGAGCTTTTCAATGTTGCACTTAGGTGTTACTCTTGTTTGTCTTGTCATATTTCATTCAATCACATCCTTCCCTCCATCTGTCTAATGTCTTGATGTTGTCTACCCCCTATGTTGACAACATAATTCAAGATCATGTATGTTTCACAAACAGGCTGGAAATACTTTCCCCACATTCTGTAGGGCTGTTTTGTGTTTATTTGACAAAGGGAGACAGAGAGAGAGAGAGAGAGAGAGAGAGAGGGAGAGAGAGAGAGAGAGAGAGAGAGAGAGAGAGAGAGAGAGAGAGAGAGCGAGAGAGAGAGAGAGAGAGAGAGAGAGAGAGAGAGAAGACTAGGTTGAAAGAGGGTAAAGCAGCCAAAGCAATAATTCAGTATGATGCTGTTTGTCTCAGGCTCCCTCTCTGAGTGCACACACACTCTCCTGCTCTCCCATTCTGCTCCTGTTGTGTAAGTTGTGGCAGCAGCCGACAAACATAGGGGGAGGAGAGAGAGACAGAGAGAGAGAGAGAGAGAGAGAGAGAGAGAGAGAGAGAGCGCTGGCGTTCTCAGACTGACACTCATCACTCGCTCTCTCACTGGCTGGGTGGACAGAGCTGTGGCGCAGGAGGAGAGGAGCACAGAGAGGACACGCTGCCCGATGAGAGAGAGGGGACCAGAGGAACAGTCTGTCTGCACAGGAGGAAGAGAATACAGAAAATAACAGGGCAATATCCAAAGGAGGGGAAGTGAGAGAGAGAGAGAGAGAGAGAGAGAGAGAGAGAGAATGCACACATCTACTTCATGGGAGGAGGAGGAGCCTGGTTGGGGGTGGAGCTGAGATGGATTGACGGACATCGGCACAAGAGGAGGAGGAGCGTGAGGGCAAGTTAATGAATTTGATTTGGAGAGAAGTATTTTTAGAAAAGGAAGAAAACAAGAGGAGCGTTACGATTGGAAATGCCACAGTTCTGAGGGAGAGAAACAGAGAGTGAAAGAAAACTGGAGCGAGAGAATGAGGGAAAGAGAGATCTGGATCTGACCAGGATCTGAGCGTGACTGAACAGATTTTCCATCAACTCTGGTCAGGTTTCCCACAGGAAACGCAGTGTGTGTGCATGTGCTCCTCTCTCAGTGTGAATGAGTGTTTGCGTGCGTCTGGGACTAAGAAGCGTCTGCTCCTCGCACAAGACGGGCTGGCCGTACATTATCACCCGCAGGACACACACCCGCTCCTCCAGTCAAGAGAGGAGGAGAAGAGAAAGGAGAACGGAGGGGGGAATAGGGAGAGAGTGACAGATGGGAAGAGGGGAAGGCTGTAAATCAAGAAGATAAAAGTGAGCTCACAAAAAAAGCCGGAGAATAAATTAGCGAGGTAGACTCACAAAGGCAATTAGTGATGTACGGCTGCTCGTTTTAGCGGTGTCATGTAAACAAGTCCAGCCTCTGGCCGTGGTGGTGTTGGAGGGTTAGCAGGTTGAACGAGGCTGAGCATCACTGATCGAAGTGGAGCGACGGCAAAGTCCCAAAAGACAGCAGCCTCGGTCGGCAGAGAGAGGAGCGCCGACAGAGCAGAGGGAACCGGCAGGACGAGCCGTTCTTTGACAGACGGCACCAGAACCACAACAGACTCACTGCTCTCTTCTTTAACCTTCCGTTCTTTCATTTTGTCTGTGCTTCTCAGCCCATCTTGCCTCTCTCTCTCTCTCTCTCTCTCTCTCTCTCTCTCTCTCTCTCTCTCTCTCTCTCTCTCTCTCTCTGTGTCTCTTCCTCTCTCGCTCTGTGCTACACTAACTGGTGCGGATGCTGGAGTCGCTCATGTAGAAGCTGCACCGCTTGGTGCATATTTGCATGGCTGAATGTATTTTTTACTGCTGAGTTGGGTGAGTGGAGTACTTTCAGGTCAAGGGAACCAGATGGACTGAGTGGGAGAAGCCCAACAAGTAGCTAAAGAGTAAAACAGGAAACCAACAACAACAAACAGAAGACACTGTGACAGAGAGAGAGAGTTAGTATGTGTGTGTGTGAGTGAGTGAGGTTGTGTGTGAGGAGCTTGTACGGATTGTGTGTAACAGCAGAGTCAGATAAGCACAAATCCAGGTGTGGATTACATCAGTGGGGATATCGGTGCCCTGGAGCTCCATGTGGGGCCCAGCCCCTGAGGCCTGGCTGGGAGATGAAGCCTTTCTCTCTGTACTAGGAGCGGTTTGGGCAGCCATGGCTCTGGAGGGGCGATGTCTCCAGCGGGGATCCCCAGCCGTGGTGAGGAGAGGCCGCCGGCGCCTCCCTGCAAGGCCAGGCCTGTCCTCAATCACCTCCACCCTGCTGGCTGGGACAAGTCTGCATGGCCTCAGGCATGTTTGTGTGTCCGGTGGCTCCATAGGCCGTCGGGCCTTCTGGCTGCTGGCCCTGTGCACCTCATTGGGCCTGCTCCTGTCCTGGTCCTCCAACCGCCTGCTCCACTGGCTCTCCTTCCCCACCTACACACGGATCCACACAGAGTGGGCCAAGGAGATGGCCTTCCCCACAGTCACTATCTGCAACAACAACCCAATCCGCCTCTACAAGCTCACCAAAAGTGACCTGTACTTTGCTGGTCACTGGCTGGGCCTACTGCTGGCCAACCGGACAGTGAGACCCATGGTGCTGGATTTGCTGCAGGAGGACAGCCAGGCCTGGTTCAGCAAACTGTCTGACTTCAGGCTGTTCCTGCCTCCCAGAAACTTTGAGGGCAGCAACCTGGAGTTTATGGACCGGCTGAGCCACCAGCTAGAGGAAATGCTTCTCTCCTGCAAGTACCGAGGAGAAGCGTGCGGTCCCCAGAACTTCACCTCTGTAAGTCTCAGCATAGCTCCCTCTTAAATCACTTCTTCATTGACAGTTTAGCTCTGTGTGGTGGTTGAACCTCCCAGACTGTTCATCTGATTTCACCTGTTGTCTCTCCTCTTTTCATGGAGTTTCATCTCTTTCCTTGAAGTTCACAGTAGTTAACCGCAGGGTTTGGAACCCCAAAAAATGTCCAATCCTTTGTTCCGACCTGCAAAAGTTCTGAAAAAAAGTACCAGTTTATATCGTTCCTTTCTGTTTTCTTTTAAATGTCTGAAGTAATTGTCTTTTATTACATTAGCTCAGCATTACATTTCTTTACCAATCGGTGAGGATAAGGCTTGCAATGGAGCGGGCAAGCTATATTTGTTTTAGCCTAGGCAGCCAATGGTAGAGTTTTCATTGGGGCTGAACATTTTAGCCTGGTCCGACCCAAGCCCGATGAGCTGAAGCCCGAGCCCAGGCCTAGTCCGACATCCCATAAATGTAATGAGCCCGAAACCGAAACGATATCTGCTCTTTTGTTCAAGTTAAGTAGACTATTAATTTACAATGGTTTTTACAACAACGTGAGATGTTGTTGGAAGCGAGCAAAGTGAGGAGTGAGTGAAAAGCCCTAGCCTTGTCTAAGAGAAGTGATGAGAGGGGAAAACCCAACTTGAATATAATCAACAACTGTTGTATGTGGATCTCAGGGTTTATACAGTAAGACATCCATACTGTTGTATGTGGATCTCAGGGTTTATACAGTAAGACATCCATACTGTTGTATGTGGATCTCAGGGTTTATACAGTAAGACATCCATACTGTTGTATGTGGATCTCAGGGTTTATACAGTAAGACATCCATACTGTTGTATGTGGATCTCAGGGTTTATACAGTAAGACATCCATACTGTTGTATGTGGATCTCAGGGTTTATACAGTAAGACATCCATACTGTTGTATGTGGATCTCAGGGTTTATACAGTAAGACATCCATACTGTTGTATGTGGATCTCAGGGTTTATACAGTAAGACATCCATACTGTTGTATGTGGATCTCAGGGTTTATACAGTAAGACATCCATACTGTTGTATGTGGATCTCAGGGTTTATACAGTAAGACATCCATAATGTTGTATGTGGATCTCAGGGTTTATACAGTAAGACATCCATACTGTTGTATGTGGATCTCAGGGTTTATACAGTAAGACATCCATACTGTTGTATGTGGATCTCAGGGTTTATACAGTAAGACATCCATACTGTTGTATGTGGATCTCAGGGTTTATACAGTAAGACAACCATACTGTTGTATGTGGATCTCAGGGTTTATACAGTAAGACAACCATACTGTTGTATGTGGATCTCAGGGTTTATACAGTAAGACAACCATACTGTTGTATGTGGATCTCAGGGTTTATACAGTAAGACATCCATACTGTATAATAAGTATCTTCAGAAATGAGACAAATGCTTCTTCTGTTGTCTGTTTGGAAGTGTGTGTGTGTTTGGTTCCGTGAAGTGTGTGTGTGTTTGGTTCCGTGAAGTGTGCGTGCGTTTGGTTCCGTGAAGTGTGCGTGTGTTTGGTTCCGTGAAGTGTGTGTTTGGTTCCGTGAAGTGTGTGTTTGGTTCCGTGAAGTGTGCGTGTGTTTGGTTCCGTGAAGTGTGCGTGCGTTTGGTTCCGTGAAGTGTGCGTGTGTTTGGTTCCGTGAAGTGTGTGTTTGGTTCCGTGAAGTGTGTGTTTGGTTCCGTGAAGTGTGTGTTTGGTTCCGTGAGCTAATTGTTTTCGTTAGATCAGATTATCTGTGATTTCTTATCATTTTTTCAGCATTGTTTACACTGTTCCAAACGGTCAGAAAACAAATATTTGAATAATAGCCTACCTTTATGGGTCACACAGCGCTCAATCCTCTCCTCCTTCTTGATCTCTTTCTTCTTTTTGTTGTTGTGGTTATTATCAGAATTATAAAAGTATGTAAGCTAATATCATCAACAGTAGGCTTAGTTTTAAAATGAAATAACAAGGCAGCCTTGAATAATTAAACAAATGAACCACAACATGTCAGCAACTGTCGGAATGCAACTGTGTTTAATCTTTGTAGGCAGAAAAATGCATTTGTTCCTTAGAACAGACTCTGGAGGATTTCTTATTGGTTAGCTGTTGTTTACACGGTTCCATTTCAATGTTCAAGACTCCATGTCTAACACCTGTTTGGCAGTGGCACACAGCGCTCGGCTTACCCACCTTCTTCGGGTTCTTCTTAGGATTATTATTATTATTATGCAGTAATATAGTAGCCCATATAAGTACGAGTCAGTCAGTCATGACTTTAAATACAATCAAGCTTTTTATTTAGAAAATAAAATAAAACATGAAATGTTCTGCCTAATTAGGCCATGGTCTAGGCATTAAGGAAACAGAACAGAACACAACAAATGAACACATCAATTAAACAACACTGGAGCCATGGAGTCTTGAAGATTGAAATAATAAATACATGTTCTGGATATTATAAACCAGCCTATGTCCTAACGGGTGCATGTGTCACGTGAACAGAGCATGGCAGGGAAAGGCACATTTAGCAAATAGGGAATATTTTTGCATTCTCAACAAATTAGGTAACATAACTTTTCAGTCAGAGAAACAACAAGTAAGAAACTAGTGAATTACTGTAGTTAGATTGCAGCTTCAGCACCTCGGACAGCGCAATACACATGGCTGCCTGTAGCTGCTCCTGCAACTGACAGGGAGGAGAGAGAGACAAGGGTTCAGGCTGAAATTGAGAACTCTAGTGCATGGGCGCTATCAGCTGACTAAGCTATAGTTGTTTACATGCACGATGGACAGACAAGTGTAGGGTGCGAGATGCGACAGCGCTAGTGGTGACACCAGAGACTCTGGGTTCGCACCCAGGCTCTGTCGCATCCGGCCGCGACCGGGAGGTCCGTGGGGCGACGCACAATTGGCCTAGCGTCGTCCGGGTTAGGGAGGGTTTGGCAGGTAGGGATATCCTTGTCTCATCGCGCACCAGCGACTCCTGTGGCGGGCCGGGCGCAGTGCACGCTAACCAAGGTCGCCAGGTGCATGGTGTTTCCTCCGACACATTGGTGCTGCTGGCTTCTGGGTTGGATGCGTTCTGTGTTAAGAAGCAGTGCGGCTTGGTTGGGTCTCTCCCGAGCCCGTACGGGAGTTGTAGCGATGAGACAAGATAGTAACTACTAATTGGATACCACAAAATTGGGGAGAAAAGGGGGTAAAAAAAAAGAAAATAAAGAGCTGTTTACAAAACAGATAAGGGGGAATTATCTCTACTTCCTTAAAGCATTCAAACAAATAAAAGCAGGTTCTAACCAGTTCTCACAGACTATGTGTCAAAGATAGGGGAGTGATAAGATCTTTTGAACCTACAAAGACAGAACAAGAATCAGACTGTTTAGGCATTTACGGCCCCAGAGATAAGGGCCAATAACACATCCCTCCTTTGTGGGGTGTATGAAGAGGTTACTGGACAGCAGGGACAATTCCCAGTGAAAAACATTATTCAGCTCAAGGATTTTCATAGAATTTAGATTGTGACAAAACGATTTTGCCTCCACATAACTGTTACCCAGTTTTCACTTTGTACAGTATTTACTTATCCTTAGCAAAAATATAAATGCAACATGCAACAATTTCAAAGTTTTTACTGAGTTACATTTCATACCATATAAGGAAACCAGTAAATTCATTAGGCCCTAATCTGTGAATTTCACATGACTAGGTAGGGTCGCAACCATGGGTGGACCAGGGAAGGCATAGGCCCATCCACTGGGGAGCCAGGCCTATTCAATCAGAATGAGATTTTCCCAACAAAGTGGCTTTATTACAGACAGACAGGTCTCAGACGATCCCGCAGGTGAAAAAGCCGGATGTGAAGGTCCTGGGCTGGCGTGGTTAGACGTGGTCTGCAGTTGTGAGGCCGGTTAGACGTACTGTACTGCCAAATTCTCTAAAACGATGTTAGAGGCGGCTTATGGTAGAGACATTAACATTAAATTACCTGGCAACAGCTCTGATGGACATTCCTGCAGTCAGGTGGATGGATTATCTTGGCAAAGAAGAAATGCTCACTAACAGGGAGGTAAACAAATTTGTGCACAGAATTTGAGAGATTTTTTTTTTTTTGTGCATATGGAACATTTCTGGGATCTTTTATTTCCGCTCATGAAATATAGGACCAACACTTTACATGTTGCGTTTATATTTTTGTTCAGTATAGTATCTGCTCTGTTTATTGTAGTTTCTTCCGTGCTCGTTAGTGCCTGTTCATGGTTCTGTTGATTAGAGTTGGGCAATACTGTTGATCCATGTGGTGGCCTTGGCCTGGGAGCCATTTCATATCACAAGGTACAGTCTCTATTGCCAACCCCATGAGAACTGTATTGCCTCTCTCTCTCTCCCTCTCTCTCTCTCTCTCCGTGTTTGTGCTTCTCATGGTGCTGTGACAGTGACAGATGTTTTCTCTGAGGTGACACAAATACTCAAACACTCTTTGAAATGTTATTTTTGCATTTCATTTTTCTCTTCTTATCTCCCTCCATTGGCCCTAGATCCTGTAAAAGTCACTGGAGAACAGAAAGGGAGTGTCAAATGAAGGTGATGTGTGCAGTACTGTGTTTGTGAAGACAGAGTGTATGTGCCCATGTGTTCATGTGGGACTACTGCCACAGTCCTCACTGATGTGTCAATCATTATAGCACAAGTTGTAGGCTCTCAGCCACTCTCACTTCACTTTACATGTTGAGCAGCTGTGCATTAAAACCTACTAACAGAGCAATATTAACCTCCACCCCTTCAATAAATACAGTTGAATGAGTGCAAAGCAGTGGTCTCACTCTTCATGCTCCTTCATGGCCCCATTGAGTTGGTCAGCTTTGTGTCCATGGCTTCATAGAAATGGATGACTTTCATTAAGTTTAAACACAGCGTCCGATCAGCACTAGCTCTGTAATGATCCTGCTATCAGTCCTCTGTATCGGCGGCCTCCCTGTCCGGAACAGGACGAGGAGCAGAGCAGCACGCCGTCAAACAATGTGCTACTTAATCAGAAACATGCCCTCAGGCCAAGGCCCTGTAATAATGTCTCAAACCAATCTCAGTCATCTGGAGTGAGGTGCTCATCCTGATTGCAACACAGACATCAATTTATTTAGGATTCTCACCATGGTGGCTCCTGAAGTTTTGTGACTGAGCAATCTATACAGGGTATAGACAGGGTGGCAGACAGGGTGCGGACAGGGTATAGACAGGGTATATACAGGGTACAGGCAGTGTGTAGACAGGGTGGCAGACAGGGTGCGGACAGGGTATAGACAGGGTATATACAGGGTACAGGCAGTGTGTAGACAGGGTGGCAGACAGGGTGCGGACAGGGTATAGACAGGGTATATACAGGGTACAGGCAGTGTGTAGACAGGGTGGCAGACAGGGTGCGGACAGGGTATAGACAGGGTATAGACAGGGTACAGGCAGTGTGTAGACAGGGTGGCAGACAGGGTGCGGACAGGGTATAGACAGGGTATATACAGGGTACAGGCAGTGTGTAGACAGGGTGGCAGACAGGGTGCGGACAGGGTACAGGCAGTGTGTAGACAGGGTGGCAGACAGGGTGCGGACAGGGTATAGACAGGGTATATACAGGGTACAGGCAGTGTGTAGACAGGGTGGCAGACAGGGTGCGGACAGGGTATAGACAGGGTATAGACAGGGTACAGGCAGTGTGTAGACAGGGTGGCAGACAGGGTGCAGACAGGGTATAGACAGTGTGTATATACAGGGTACAGGCAGACAGGGTGGCAGACAGGGTATAGACAGGGTATAGACAGGGTACAGGCAGTGTGTAGACAGGGTGGCAGACAGGGTGCAGACAGGGTATAGACAGGGTATAGACAGGGTACAGGCAGTGTGTAGACAGGGTGGCAGACAGTGTGTAGACAGGGTATAGACAGGGTATATACAGGGTACAGGCAGTGTGTAGACAGGGTGTTTTTTATAAATTTGTTTTATTTTATTTAACCTTTATTTAAATTAACTAGGCAAGTCAGTTGAGAACAAATTCTTATTTACAATGACCACCTACCCCGGTCAACCCTAACCCGGACAACGCTGGACCAAATGTGCGCCGCCCTATGGGACTCACAATCATGGCCGGTTGTGATACAGCCTGGAATTGAACCAGGGTCTGCAGTGACGCCTCTAGCACTGAGATGCAGTGCCTTAGACCGCAACACCACTCGGGAGCCCTGCTGTAGAGAGGGTGTAGACATGGTATATAGACAGGGTATAGAAAGGGTGTAGACATGGTATATAGACAGGGTGTAGACATGGTAAATAGACAGGGTGTAGACATGGTATATAGACAGGGTGTAGACAGGGTGTAGACATGGTATATAGACAGGATATAGACAGGGTGTAGACATGGTATATAGACAGGGTGTAGACATGGTATATAGACAGGGTATAGACATGGTATATAGACAGGATATAGACAGGGTAAAAGAGAGCCGCACACTCTAGGATCTCAGATGCAAAAATGTAATTACCAACGTTTCGACAGCCAAGCTGTCTTCATCAGGTATTCTGGATAAGAGCGTCTGCTAAATGACTTAAATGTAATGTAAATGTAAATTATACCCTGATGAAGACAGCTTGGCTGTCGAAACGTTGGGAATTACATTTTTGCATCTGAGCTCCTAGAGTGTGCGGCTCTTTTATTTTCAAGTTTTCTACTCAGCTAGCCAGCACCTCGTCTTAATAGGTGTGCGTTTCTTTTTCTTCTATAGACAGGGTGTAGACATGGTATATAGATAGGATATAGACAGGGTGTAGACATGGTATATAGACAGGGTATAGACATGGTATATAGACAGGGTATAGACAGGGTGTAGACATGGTATATAGACAGGATATAGACAGGGTGTAGACATGATATATAGACAGGATATAGACAGGGTGTAGACATGATATATAGACAGGATATAGACAGGGTGTAGACATGGTATATAGACATGGTATATAGACAGGGTATAGACATGGTATATAGACAGGATATAGACATGGTATATAGACAAGGTGTAGACATGGTATATAGACAGGGTATAGACATGGTATATAGACAGGGTATAGACATGGTATATAGACAGAGTATAGACATGGTATATAGACAGAGTGTGGACATGGTATATAGCCAGGATATAGACAGGGTTTAGACATGGTATATAGACATGGTATAGACATGGTGTATAGACAGGGTATAGACATGGCATATAGACAGGATATATACAGGGTGTAGATATGGTATATAGACAGGGTATAGACATGGTATATAGACAGGATATAGACAGGGTGTGGACATTGTATATAGACAGGATATAGACAGGGTGTAGACATGGTATATAGACAGGATATTGACAGGGTGTAGACATGGTATATAGACAGGGTGTAGACATGGTATATAGACAGATTGTAGACATGGCATATAGACAGGGTGTAGACATGGTGTAGACATGGTATATAGACAGGGTGTAGACATGATATATAGACAGGATATAGACAGGGTGTAGACATGATATATAGACAGGATATAGACAGGGTGTAGACATGGTATATAGACATGGTATATAGACAGGGTATAGACATGGTATATAGACAGGATATAGACATGGTATATAGACAAGGAGTAGACAGGGTATAGACATGGTATATAGACAGAGTATAGACATGGTATATAGACAGAGTGTGGACATGGTATATAGCCAGGATATAGACAGGGTTTAGACATGGTATATAGACATGGTATAGACATGGTGTATAGACAGGGTATAGGCATGGCATATAGACAGGATATAGACAGGGTGTAGATATGGTATATAGACAGGGTATAGACATGGTATATAGACAGGATATAGACAGGGTGTGGACATTGTATATAGACAGGATATAGACAGGGTGTAGACATGGTATATAGACAGGATATTGACAGGGTGTAGACATGGTATATAGACAGGGTGTAGACATGGTATATAGACAGATTGTAGACATGGCATATAGACAGGGTGTAGACATGGTGTAGACATGGTATATAGACAGAGTGTAGACATGGTATATAGACAGAGTGTAGACATGGTATATAGACAGGGTGTAGACATGGTATATAGACAGGGTGTAGACATGGTATATAGACAGAGTGTAGACATGGTATATAGACAGAGTGTGGACATTGTATATATACAGGATATAGACAGGGTGTGGACATTGTATATAGACAGGATATAGACAGGGTGTAGACATGGTATATAGACAGGGTGTAGACATGGTATATAGACAGGATATAGACAGGGTGTAGACATGGTATATAGACAGGGTGTAGACATGGTATATAGACAGGGTGTAGACATGGTATATAGACAGGATATAGACAGGGTGTAGACATGGTATATAGACAGGGTGTAGACATGGTATATAGACAGGGTATAGGAAGGGTGTAGACATGGTATATAGACAGGGTGTAGACATGGTGTAGACATGGTATATAGACAGGGTGTAGACAGGGTGTAGACATGGTATATAGACAGGGTATAGACAGGGTGTGGACATGGTATATAGACAGGATATAAACAGGGTGTAGACATGGTATATAGACAGGGTGTAGATATGGTATATACACAGGGTGTAGACATGGTATATAGACAGGGTATGGACATGGTATATAACCAGCATATAAACAGGGTGTAGACATGGTATATAGACAGGATTTAGACCGGGTGTAGACATGATATATAGACAGGATATAGACAGGGTGTAGACAGGGTGTAGACATGGTATATAGACAGGATATAGACAGGGTGTGGTCATGGTATATAGGCAGGATATAGACAGGATATAGACATGGTATATAGACAGGATATAGACAGGGTGTAGACATGGTATATAGACAGGATATAGACAGAGTGTAGACATGCTATATAGACAGGATATAGACAGGGTGTAGACATGGTATATAGACAGGATATAGACAGGGTGTGGACATGGTTTAATAGACAGGTTATAGACAGGGTGTTCACATGGTATATAGACAGGGTATAGACAGGATGTGGACATGGTATATAGACAGGGTATAGACAGGATGTGGACATGGTATATAGACAGAGTGTAGACATGCTATATAGACAGGATATAGACAGGGTGTAGACATGGTATATAGACAGGATATAGACAGGGTGTGGACATGGTTTAATAGACAGGTTATAGACAGGGTGTTCACATGGTATATAGACAGGGTATAGACAGGATGTGGACATGGTATATAGACAGGGTGTGGACATGGTATATAGACAGGATATAGACAGGGTGTGGACATGGTATATAGACAGGGTATAGACAGGATGTGGACATGGTATATAGACAGAGTGTAGACATGCTATATAGACAGGATATAGACAGGGTGTAGACATGGTATACAGACAGGATATAGACAGGGTGTGGACACGGTTTAATAGACAGGTTATAGACAGGGTGTTCACATGGTATATAGACAGGGTATAGACAGGATGTGGACATGGTATATAGACAGGGTGTGGACAGGGTGTGGACATGGTATATAGACAGGGTGTGGACAGGGTGTGGACATGGTGTATAGACAGGATGTGGACATGGTATATAGACAGGGTATAGACAGGATGTGGACATGGTATATAGACAGGGTGTGGACAGGGTGTGGACATGGTATATAGACAGGATATAGACAGGGTGTGAACATGGTTTAATAGACAGGTTATAGACAGGGTGTTCACATGGTATATAGACAGGGTATAGACAGGATGTGGACGTGGTATATAGACAGGGTGTGGACATGGTATATAGACAGGGTGTGGACATGGTATATAGACAGGATATAGACAGGGTGTAGACATGGTATATAGACAGGATATAGACAGGGTGTAGACATGGTATATAGACAGGATATAGACAGGGTGTAGACATGGTATATAGACAGGATATAGACAGGGTGTGGACATGGTATATAGACAGGGTATGGACATGGTATATAGACAGGATATAGACAGGATGTGGACATGGTATATAGACAGGATATAGACAGGGTGTGGACATGGTATATAGACAGGATATAGACAGGGTGTGGACATGGTATATAGACAGGATATAGACAGGGTGTGGACATGGTATATAGACAGGGTGTGGACAGGGTGTGGACATGGTATATAGACAGGATATAGACAGGGTGTGGACATGGTATATAGACAGGGTGTGGACAGGGTGTGGACATGGTATATAGACAGGATATAGACAGGGTGTGGACATGGTATATAGACAGGGTGTGGACAGGGTGTGGACATGTGTTACAGGAATTAAATTGCTCCATGTTTTAATACCCAATTAAAATTAAACACTCTGTCAATTCGTAAGGATTTGTTGGACCCTTATTCTATAGTAATGGACAGAGCCCAGTCTTAAGGTCAAACAGCAGAGTTTATTCACGAGAGTACTGAACACGATACAGGTTACCACAGGTTATAAACTGAAAATGACGTCATTAGTTCCAGTACCAACCCGTCTCTTCTCCCACCCTGGTACAAAGGCAGTATCTCAAGCCTTCCCACATCGTCTCCCTACCAATTTAATATAATTTATGGTCGAGCCAAGGTCTTGTGTAGATAAGCATTCTAGCCAGTCTGAAGATATAGTTCATTCATTTCTACCAAGGAACAGACAGTCATTGTTCTAATTCTTGATTATATTTACACACATTATATTCAGTACTAGGATTAAGAAAGAAAATTCATACATATACAGTAACATAATAGTATTCTGATTAGTACATATACAGTAACATAATAGTATTCTGACTAGTATATATACAGTAACATAATAGTATTCTGATTAGTCAGTCCTGATTGAAATGTATACATAATTAGTCATTATTGATTAAAATTCCCTTAACAACATGGTATATAGACAGGGTATAGACATGGTGTAGACATGGTATGTAGACAGGGTGTAGACATGGTATATAGACAGGGTGTAGACATGGTATATAGACAGGGTGTAGACATGGTATATAGACTGGATATAGACACAGTGTAAACATGCTATATAGACAGGATATAGACAGGGTGTAGACATGGTATATAGACAGGATATACACAGGGTGTAGACATGGTATATAGACAGGATATAGACACAGTGTAGACATGCTATATAGACAGGATATACACAGGGTGTAGACATGGTATATAGACAGGATATAGACACAGTGTAGACATGCTATATAGACAGGATATAGACAGGGTGTAGACATGGTATATAGACAGGATATAGACAGGGTGTAGACATGGTATATAGACAGGATATTGACAGGGTGTAGACATGGCAGTGCCTTAGACCGCAACACAGGCAGTTAACCCACTGTTCCTAGGCCGTCATTGAAAATAAGAATTTCTTCTTAACTGACTTGCCTAGTTAAATAAAGGTAATAATAAAAAATAATAATAATAAATAAATGCCACTCAGGAGCCCTGCTGTAGAGAGGGTGTAGACATGGTATATAGACAGGGTATAGACATGGTATATAGACAGGGTATAGATGACTTCAAGCCAGTTCTCTCAGGATGTAAGTGGCTGTGTTTGATTTTGACTTTGTACATGTGCAGTGTCTGTTACAGTCAGACTGTGTAAAGATGTCCGTTACAGTCAGACTGTGTAAAGATGTCCGTTACAGTCAGACTGTGTAAAGATGTCCGTTACAGTCAGACTGTGTGAAGATGTCCGTTACAGTCAGACTGTGTGAAGATGTCAGACTGTGTGAAGATGTCCGTTACAGTCAGACTGTGTGAAGATGTCCGTTACAGTCAGACTGTGTGAAGATGTCCGTTACAGTCAGACTGTGTAAAGATGTCCGTTACAGTCAGACTGTGTGAAGATGTCCGTTACAGTCAGACTGTGTAAAGATGTCCGTTACAGTCAGACTGTGTAAAGATGTCCGTTACAGTCAGACTGTGTAAAGATGTCCGTTACAGTCAGACTGTGTAAAGATGTCCGTTACAGTCAGACTGTGTGAAGATGTCCGTTACAGTCAGACTGTGTGAAGATGTCCGTTACAGTCAGACTGTGTGAAGATGTCCGTTACAGTCAGACTGTGTGAAGATGTCCGTTACAGTCAGACTGTGTGAAGATGTCCGTTACAGTCAGACTGTGTGAAGATGTCCGTTACAGTCAGACTGTGTAAAGATGTCCGTTACAGTCAGACTGTGTAAAGATGTCCGTTACAGTCAGACTGTGTAAAGATGTCCGTTACAGTCAGACTGTGTTACAGTCAGGCTGTAAAGTCAGTTACACTCAGACTGTGTGAAGATGTCCGTTACAGTCAGACTGTGTGAAGATGTCCGTTACAGTCAGACTGTGTGAAGATGTCCGTTACAGTCAGACTGTGTGAAGATGTCCGTTACAGTCAGACTGTGTGTAAAGATGTCCGTTACAGTCAGACTGTGTAAAGATGTCCGTTACAGTCAGACTGTGTAAAGATGTCCGTTACAGTCAGACTGTGTGAAGATCCGTTACAGTCAGACTGTGAAGATGTCGTTACAGACAGTGTAAAGATGTCCGTTACAGTCAGACTGTGTAAAGATGTCCGTTACAGTCAGACTGTGTGAAGATGTCCGTTACAGTCAGACTGTGTGAAGATGTCCGTTACAGTCAGACTGTGTGAAGATGTCCGTTACAGTCAGACTGTGTAAAGATGTCCGTTACAGTCAGACTGTGTGAAGATGTCCGTTACAGTCAGACTGTGTAAAGATGTCCGTTACAGTCAGACTGTGTAAAGACTTACAGTCAGACTGTGTAAAGATGTCCGTTACAGTCAGACTGTGTAAAGATGTCCGTTACAGTCAGACTGTGTAAAGATGTCCGTTACAGTCAGACTGTGTAAAGATGTTCGTTACAGTCAGACTGTGTAAAGATGTCCGTTACAGTCAGACTGTGTGAAGATGTTCGTTACAGTGAGACTGTGTAAAGATGTCCGTTACAGTCAGACTGTGTAAAGATGTCCGTTACAGTCAGACTGTGTGAAGATGTCCGTTACAGTCAGACTGTGTGAAGATGCCAATCTGCAGTCACTGTTTAGTAATTTCTGCGTCTGTTTCTCTTTGTGTCCACAGAGCCTTGTGCCTGGATTGGGTTGTGTTGGTTGTATCGGTGGTGTGGGTGTCGTTCTTTGTATGCACAGTATGTAGCATTGAGCCGTGGTTGAGTTGTATTGTAATGGTGGTGGGTGTGTTTCTCAGCTGGCTGTGTGTTTAAGCCTACTGTACAGTAGTGATTGATCTCAGTCTCCTGAGCCAGTAGGATTCCAGTGAGGCTCTCCTCTCTCCTCTCCATCCACTGTTATAACACAGGAGGAAGCCTGATGTGATGTCTGTATCTGGCCCCCTCAGTGTCAGTGTGCACATCTCATTAGACCATCAGTGCATCAGAAAAAGGCTTCCCTCAGGCCAAATCATATATATATATATATATATATATACATACACACACAGTGGGGCAAAAAAGTATTTAGTTCTCCCACTTAAAAAGATGAGAGAGGCCTGTAATTTTCATCATATATACACTTAAACTATGACAGACAAAATGAGGGAAAAAATCCAGAAAATCACATTGTAGGATTTTTTATGAATTTATTTGCAAAGTATGATGGAAAATAATTATTTGGTCACCTACAAACAAGCAAGATTTCTGGCTCTCACAGACCTGTAACTTCTTCTTTAAGAGGCTCCTCTGTCCTCCACTCGTTACCTGTATTAATGGCACCTGTTTGAACTTGTTATCAGTATAAAAGACACCTGTCCACAACCTCAAACAGTCACACTTCAAACTCCACTATGGCCAAGACCAAAGAGCTGTCAAAGGACACCAGAAACAAAATTGTAGACCTGCACCAGGCTGGGAAGACTGAATCTGCAATAGGTAAGCAGCTTGGTTTGAAGAAATCCACTGTGGGAGCAATTATTAGGAAATGGAAGACATACAAGACCACTGATAATCTCCCTCGATCTGGGGCTCCACGCAAGATCTCATCCCGTGTGGTCAAAATGATCACAAGAACGGTGAGCAAAAATCCCAGAACCACACGGGGGGACCTAGTGAATGACCTGCAGAGAGCTGGGACCAAAGTAACAAAGCCTACCATCAGTAACACACTACGCCGCCAGGGACTCAAATCCTGCAGTGCCAGACGTGTCCCCCTGCTTAAGCCAGTACATGTCCAGGCCCGTCTGAAGTTTGCTAGAGAGCATTTGGATGATCCAGAAGAAGATTGGGAGAATGTCATATAGTCAGATCAAACCAAAATATAACTTTTTGGTAAAAACTCAACTCGTCGTGTTTGGAGGACAAAGAATGCTGAGTTGCATCCAAAGAACACCATACCTACTGTGAAGCATGGGGGTGGAAACATCATGCTTTGGGGCTGTTTTTCTGCAAAGGGACCAGGACGACTGATCCGTGTAAATGAAAGAATGAATGGGGCCATGTATCGTGAGATTTTGAGTGAAAACCTCCTTCCATCAGCAAGGGCATTAAAGATGCCAATGATCCCAAACACACCGCCTGGGCAACGAAGGAGTGGCTTCGTAAGAAGCATTTCAAGGTCCTGGAGTGGCCTAGCCAGTCTCCAGATCTCAACCCCATAGAAAATGTTTGACATCTGTCATTGCCAACAAAGGGTATATAACAAAGTATTGAGATAAACTTTTGTTATTGACCAAATACTTATTTTCCACCATAATTTGCAAATAAATTCATAAAAAATCCTACAATGTGATTTTCAGGATTTTTTTTTCTCATTTTGTCATAGTTGAAGTGTACCTATGATGAAAAATAACTTGCACAATTGGCGGCTGACTAAATACTGTTTTGCCCCACTGTAGAGAGAGAGAGAGAGAGAGAGAGAGAGAGAGAGAGAAAATTTAAATGCGGGACCATAATTCTGCCCAAACTTCGGTGGTAGCCTCCCTTGTGCCAAATCTATCACAGAGAACAGGAGCTAAGGGACAGCTCCCTGATCAATAAATCCATTAGATGTTTGTTATAGTTTATGGAGGTCCATTTCCCTCTCCCCCTCAGCCTTACGTCACAGACAGAAATATACACTGAACCAAACCACTCTCTTCCCCACTTCATTGTCAAGGATTACTGAGCCACAGTGATTTTTCTGCCATTGAAATCCCTGAGCGGGCCGCTTTAGTGTTTTTTTGTGCCGCCTATGTCCAAACAGTGGCTAAAAAAGTAAATGTCAAGCCCTGCACATTGACTCACAGATGTGTGGAAGCGAAGCTCATTGCCATTCACTCCCAGGGCTCTATTTTCGTCTGGCATTAAGTCAGCACAATTGTCAAACGCACGCTCGCAATGTCTGAAGTGGGGGCCTCTAAAGTTGAGCCACACCCATTGCCATGCCCCCTGCCACGCCCACCCACCTAAACCCATAAGACCCATAACCCAATAAACTCCCAGATGGCCTTAGCATCCCCCAAATGATGATGTGTATCATACCTGATCAAAGCTGTGCAGACGTAGTAGATAATCCATTCTCTACTGTATATCACATGTACAGATCTATACCCTACCTAACCAAGCCCCTGTGTGAAACAGATGTGGCACCTCAGATGATACATTCAAACAATGCTCAGAGATGGAGATTACTAGCAAATCAAGCACTCTCAACAGGACACATAACACTTCTGCCTTGACTAACCACTATAATCTATCAGCTATGTCCCTGGAGAAGTCTTAGAACCACGTTAACTTATTAACAGCTTTGCTGCTAGGTGTGCTGTTGCACTGTGTGTGTGTGTGTGTGTGTGTGTGTGTGTGTGTGTGTGTGTGTGTGTGTGTGTGTGTGTGTGTGTGTGTGTGTGTGTGTGTGTGTGTGTGTGTGTGTGTGTGTGTGTGTGTGTGTGTGTGGCAAAGGCCTGTAGGATTCAGTTAGTTATCGGTGTAGACGTGAATCGATTTTTCCTCATTGCAAGCCATTTTTCCATAATATTTCTTAATATTAAGAGGCTTTGTGGATAATTTGTGGATAATTCATTTTATAGAGGCAGGGTAAACTCACAGTGCCTCAGAGTGATCTATGTTCTAGATGGAGAAATGAAAGCATATTCACTGAGTGGATTGCCATGAAGTCACAAAGTTACTCCAGTCACAGTACCTTGAATAAGCTCTTGCTTTGCACTGCACGTCAAGTCTAACCTCAAACAATATCATTTTTTCAAACTTTTTTTGTGCAAATGTCAGTTTGGTTTTTCACATCTCTTATGAAGCCTACTGTTGCCACTGTTTCTTTGTATAGCAGAAAGCTTCCTCCACCTGTTGTTTCCCAGACCAAGTAGATCACCTCCCTGTTTGGACATGAAGACAGTGTGAGGTGATTGACATGGCCCTGTTTAGACATGAAGGCAGTGTGAGGTGATTGACATGGCCCTGTTTAGACATGAAGGCAGTGTGAGGTGATTGACATGGCCCTGTTTAGACATGAAGGCAATGTGAGGTGATTGACATGGCCCTGTTTAGACATGAAGGCAGTGTGAGGTGATTGACTTGGCCCTGTTTAGACATGAAGGCAGTGTGAGGTGATTGACATGGCCCTGTTTAGACATGAAGGCAGTGTGAGGTGATTGACATGGCCCTGTTTAGACATGAAGGCAGTGTGAGGTGATTGACATGGCCCTGTTTAGACATGAAGGCAGTGTGAGGTGATTGACATGGCCCTGTTTAGACATGAAGGCAGTGTGAGGTGATTGACATGGCCCTGTTTAGACATGAAGGCAATGTGAGGTGATTGACATGGCCCTGTTTAGACATGAAGGCAGTGTGAGGTGAGTGACATGGCCCTATTTAGACATGAAGGCAGTGTGAGGTGATTGACATGGCCCTGTTTGGACAAAGCTAGTCCAGTTACCATGGGGCCTGGGAGAGCAAGCGATGGCATTTAAAAAACACCTGGTTAAGAAAGCCAAGCTCTCCTTTGGTCTTTCGTCATTGACCTTTCAGTGTAGCTAATAGTAAAATCTATACCATTGACATGTGTTACGGACGGCGTGATGCTCAGGCTGCTGGTCATTTATATGCTAGTAGGAGTGATGCTCAGGCTCCTGGTCATTTATATGTTAGTAGGAGTGATGCTCAGGCTCCTGGTCATTTATATGCTAGTAGGAGTGATGCTCAGGCTCCTGGTCATGTATATGCTAGTAGGAGTGATGCTCAGGCTGCTGGTCATTTATATGCTAGTAGGAGTGATGCTCAGGCTGCTGGTCATTTATATGCTAGTAGGAGTGATGCTCAGGCTGCTGGTCATTTATATGCTAGTAGGAGTGATGCTCAGGCTGCTGGTCATGTATATGCTAGTAGGAGTGATGCTCAGGCTGCTGGTCATTTATATGCTAGTAGGAGTGATGCTCAGGCTCCTGGTCATGTATATGCTAGTAGGAGTGATGCTCAGGCTGCTGGTCATTTATATGCTAGTAGGAGTGATGCTCAGGCTGCTGGTCATTTATATGCTAGTAGGAGTGATGCTCAGGCTGCTGGTCATGTATATGCTAGTAGGAGTGATGCTCAGGCTGCTGGTCATTTACAGTTGAAGTCGGAAGTTTACATACATTTAGGTTGGAGTCATTAAAACTTGTTTTTCAACCACTCCACAAATTTCTTGTTAACAAAACTATAGTTTTGGCAAGTCGGTTAGGACATCTACTTTGTGCATGACACAAGTAATTTTTCCAACAATTGTTTACAGACAGATTATTTCACTTATAATTCACTGTATCAGAATTCCAGTGAGTCAGAGGTTTACATACACTAAGTTGACTGTGCCTTTAAACAGCTTGGAAAATTCCAGAAAATTATGTCATGGCTTTAGAAGCTTCTGAAAGGCTAATTGACATCATTTGAGTCAATTGGAGGTGTACCTGTGGATGTATTTCAAGAACTACCTTCAAACTCAGTGCTTCTTTGCTTGACATCATGGGAAAATCAAAATAAATCAGCCAAGACCCCAGACAAAGAATTGTAGACCTCCACAAGTCTGGTTCATCCTTGGGAGCAATTTCCAAATGCCTGAAGGTACCACGTTCATCTGTACAAACAATAATACGCAAGTATAAACACCATGGGACCATGCAGCCGTCATACCGCCCATACCGCGTTCTGTCTCCTAGAGGTGCGAAAAGTGCAAATCAGAACAACATTAAAGGAACAACATTAAGAACAACATTAAAGGACCTTGTGAAGATGCTGGAGGAAACAGGTACAAAAGTATTTATATCCAGAGTAAAACGAGTCCTATATCGACATAACCTGAAAGGCCGCTCAGCAAGGAAGAAGCCACTGCTCCAAAACCGCCACAAAAAAGCCAGACTACGGTTTGCAACTGCACACGGGGACAAAGATCGTACTTTTTGGAGAAATGTCCTCTGGTCTGATGAAATAAAAATAGAACTGTTTGGCCACAATGACCATCGTTATGTTTTGGAGGAAAAAGGGGGAGGCTTGCAAGCCGAAGAACACCATCCCAACCGTGAAGCACGGGGGTGGCAGCATCATGTTGTGGGGGTGCTTTGCTGCAGGAGGGACTGGTGCACTTCACAAAAGCAGGAGGGACTGGTGCACTTCACAAAATAGATGGCATCATGAGGCTGGAAAATTATGTGGATATATTGAAGCAACATCTTAAGACATCAGTCAGGAAGTTATAGCTTGGTCGCAAATGGGTCTTCCAAATGGACAATGAACCCAAGCATACTTCCAACGTTGTGGCAAAATGGCTTAAGGACAACAAAGTCAAGGTATTGGAGTGGCCCTCACAAAGCCCTGACCTCAATCCTATAGAAAATGTGTTGGCAGAACTGAAAAAGCGTGTGCGAGTGTTACGCCCCTGAAAACAGGGGAGAAATAATCATAAGAGTGATACGGTGTTGTTTTCTCAATTCAACTTTTAGTGCAATGAGAAAAGACCGCAATTTCCCCAGGAATATGGGTGGAGACCAGAGCAATCGATCTCAGGCTCATAGATTAAGAGCATTTAGTAGATCACAGATTAACACTTTTAGGCACCACAAAATAAAGTAATCAATATAACGTTTACACATTACTCTCACAATTCGTACCCTTTGTACGCTTGACAGATTTTAACTTTAACACAATTATATGAATGTTATCAATCTCTATCAACTAATACTGAATGCATGATCTTTTTAACCTTAGATGTTTTAAGATCCTCAAATACTATGAATTTACTAATACTTTTTAATGTATAACAGGATATGAATATTTCCTTTAACCTGTCACACTCTCCATGACAAAATAAATGTTGTCCCAACATTACCAACATTGTCTTCTTCAACAGTCCGTATGCACTGGACCTAGAAAATCCTCTTCTGTAAGGTAGTACTTGAGCAGAGGTCAAGGGTCACAGTTCAAATATAACTAACCAGTTATATTCACAGTCCTATCTGTTGACCAGCTATAGAACATAAGCAGTCTTTTCTCATACTATTGATCAACAGTCCATACATTTTAATGATCTATATGCATGGTCTCTTTTGACAGTCTGTGAAATCAGACAGTAGTCCATGGTCAAACATGTCAACTCTGTAGCCTCATGTTTGCTGAAGCCCATACATGTAAGGTGGCTGAAAGTAACATTGCTGTAGTGATGGCAGCCATGGAACCAGTCCTGGTGCAGAGTAGACAGGGAACAACTGTGGCTGTGGCTGGATACTGTAGCAGGAAGGGATACCAAGCTGATCATAGGTGATACGTCTTGGAGGGTGTCTCTCTCTTTGTGGCAGCCTGTAGGCTGGTTCCTCAGGTTCAGCAGCATCAGTTAATGAAGGAAAGGCACTTGGTGGACGATCATCAGGCAAATTTTCAGCAGGCAAGTTCATCTCCTCAGCAGGCAGATCTTTAACTGTTGTTGTCTCCTCCAGCCGCTTTTCAACAAGAGGCTGTGCTGGTAGCTTATCAGGGACTGGCACTGTAACTGTCTGTTTCACTGTTGGGGGCCTGTGTTCCCACTCTCTCGCTGGTTCAGCATTCCTCTCCTCAGGTACTGTAGGAGATGTGGGAACCTGTAGCGGCTCATGATGAAGGTCATATTCATCCCAGCTGTCTTCATCAGAATTTAGAGGCTGTGATGCAGGCTGGTGTCTCCTCGTTTTCTGACTTTTGTCCACTTTGGTCATTTCTGGTTGTGTCTCAAAAGGTAAGTGGTCACAGGACATGAGCAGGACCCTGGAGTGTCCCCTACCCTTTTCTGGTCTCAATTCATAAATCGGCAGGTCTGAACCCATTTGTCTCACCACTGTGTGAATTGTATCTTCCCAATAGTTACAGAGTTTTCCTGGTCCTCCTCTTGGTGTCAGGTTTTTAATCAGAACTCTCTCGCCAGGCTGTAGCACTGAACTCCTAACTTTAGTGTCATAGTACTTCTTACTTCGTTCAGCGGCTTTCTGAGCATTTTCATTTGCAATGGCGTATGCTTCTTCCATCCCTTGTTTCCAGTTCTCCACGTAGTCTCGCTGGTTACTGGAACCTGCCTCTGTGCACAATCCAAAGAGCATATCAACTGGAAGCCTGGGTGATCTCCCAAACAGAAGATGAAATGGTGAATAGCCAGTCACTTCGCAACGGGTGCAGTTATAGGCATAAACCAGTTTGTTCAGAGACTCCTTCCAATTTGACTTTTGTGTCTCAGTTAGTGTCTTCAACATTTGCAACAATGTTCTGTTCATGCGTTCCACTTGACCGTTTCCCATCGGGTGATAGGGTGTTGTCCTGGACCCCGCCATGCCACTGAGTTTCTTTAACTGATGGAACAACTGATTTTCAAATTCTCCCCCTTGGTCATGGTGGATGCGGGACGGGAACCCAAACTTCAGGGCAAAGTCATTGAAGATGAGATTTGCAGCAGTTTTACCTGACTTTGATGTGGTGGCGTAGGCTTGAGTGAAACGTGTAAAATGATCAACAATCACGAGGATGTACTCATATCCCCCTTTGCATCTGTCGAGATGAAGGAAGTCTATACATACCAGTTCAAATGGCTGTGTTGTCACAATGTTTGTCAGAGTAGCTCTTGTTTCATGGGTTGGCTTTTTCTGCTTGACACAGCTTCAAGTTTTAGTCACATAGTGCTCGATGTCAGATTGCATATATGGCCAGAAGAAGCGGTCACGTACTAGTGATACAGTGCGGTCAGTACCTTGGTGTCCCATGTTATTGTGCAACTCTTCCATCACTTTACCTTTGTACTGCTCTGGTAGAACTAACTGCTTGCGGGCTGTAGTGATTCTGTACAGAATGCCATCACTATCTATTGTCAATTTGTCCCATTCTCTGAATAGGCATTTTGTCTTTGGACTGAATTTCTTTTGCTCTTTAACTGGCGGTTTGGAACCAGACAGTTTGAAATTGAGCACAGGACGGATGACCGGATCAGATTCTTGTGCTTCTCTTATCCCATCTTTTGGGATCGAGCTGGTTGTTGCAGTGGTTGTCTCACCTTCAGCTGATACTGACATAGATGCAGCTGAAAGTGACCAAGGTACAACAGCCTCTTTCTGTACCTCAACTGCTTGTATCGTGGCGGCAATGGTGTCTGGTGGAAGCTCCTCAGAACATTCTCTCATCAGTGACTCTACATCCAGTGGCATCCTTGACAAAGCATCTGCATCACCGTTCTCTCTGCCTGGTCTGTACTTTATTGTAAAGTGGAAATCAGCCAAGTCTGCAACCCACCTGGAAGTGGTTGCGTTCAGTTTTGCAGTAGACAGAATGTAGCAGAGCGGGTTGTTATCGCTGTATACAGTGAAGGTCGGAGCATAGTACAAATAGTCATGGAACTTATCAGTGATTGCCCATTTTAGAGCTAGAAATTCTAGCTTGCTCGAGTGGTAGTGATAGTTCTTCTCAGCTGCTGTTAAGGTTCGAGAGCCATAAGCAATGACCCTAAGCTTCCCATCTTGCTTTTGATAAAGAACTGCTCCCAAGCCTTGGTGTGAAGCATCAGTGTGTACAACAAATGGCTGCGTGAAATCAGGGAAACCTAAAACTGGTGGGTGAAGCAAACACTCAATCAGCTGTTCAAGTGCCTGTTGATGCTGGTCAGTCCACAGGATTGGCTTGTTTGAGGGCACCACATGACTTACTTTCTTTGTTTTTGTTTTCCGTGGGTGGTCAGGTAATTTCTCTGAATCTGCTTTCAGGAGGTCATCCAGGCAGCTGGCACTCCTAGAAAAGTCTTTGATGTACTGTCTGTAGTAAGTGAGTAAACCAATCATTTTTCTGAGCTGGCCCACAGTCTCTGGTCTGATTTCTTTCAATGCTCTTACTGCTTCAAAATCGGCTGGGTCAACTCGGCTGCCCTCTGCAGACACTATTCTGCCCAAATAACGGACCTGGGGTTTAAAGAGATCACACTTAGTTGGTTTGAATTTAATGCCATACTCTCTGAGACGCTGCAAAACTTTTCGCACATCATTCACATGGCTGTTGAATGTTTTACTGAAAACTAGCGTGTCGTCCAGATAAGGAATGCAGATGTTATCCCAGAGCCCTTCCAAACACTCCTCCATACACCGCTGAAAAGCTGCAGGAGCGTTCATGAGGCCGAATGGCATACGTATCCACTCATAGAGTCCCCACGGTGTCACAAATGCTGTCAGTGGTCTGCTTTCTTCAGAGATGAACCCCTGGCGATACGCTTTTCGCTGATCTAAGAGGGAGAACCAGGAATTACCACCTAAACTGTCCATGATGTCTTGGACTCGAGGGATGGGCTGGCGGTCAGGATATGTCTTTCTGTTCAGGTCTCTGTAATCTATACACAACCGGAGGGTCCCGTCCTTCTTACGAACGCACACGACAGGTGAAGAATATGAAGAGTTTGACTTCCTAACCCAGCCCTGGACTATGAGGTCATAAAGGTAACCCTTCATCTCCTGATACAGTGGCCTGGGCACTGACATGTATGTGCGCTTTACTGGTTCAGAGTCCTTTAGAGAAATAGTCATTTTCAATCGTTCAATGCAGCCAACATTTTAAACTCTGCTGACGCAGAGAATCACTGGCTTTGGCTGCAGTAATCTGCTCAGTTCCCACCCCTTGTTGTGGGGTTACAGTTCTCAGTTCCTCTATTCTGTGATGTGTTCCGGCTGGTTCAATATCATGGTCAATTTGCCCTGTTTTGTTATATATGCCACTGATCATCTCTGTCATTTCGCCTTTAAGTAGCAACAATTCCGACATACCGCCATCTTCTAACTCTGCAACTTCCTTTCTTTCAAGGAACATCATAATGCGAGTCATTAATGTTATGCGGGATTTGTCTTTAACATCTCTTCTCTGTTCGCCTGATATTTCAAGGAAATCACATACCTCTAGTAATTTGTCTTTAGTCAGGGTGTGCAATTCTCCTACTACCTCTTCCTGTAGTTCGTCCAAGGCGCTTGTCATGTTGACAGAACAGGAGGAACTTTTACTGTGCAGGAGTTGACTCTGAATTAGATGGTCCTTACTGTCTCTGATGGTCGATCAATGGCCTCAGTTGACACGTACTTAAACACTAACTTCCAACTTCCCTCGAACAGCAACACTTTCCTCACTGCAGCCTGCCTGAGTTGTTATGTGGAGATTTAGCTGGCTCAGAATTCAGCGACCAGGGTGTGGAAACTGGACATCTGAGCAGCAATCTCAGCGGAGCCTCCAAAAATGTTACGCCCTTGAAAACAGGGGAGAAATAATCACGAGAGTGATACGGTGTTGTTTTCTCAATTCAACTTTTAGTGCAATGAGAAAAGACCGCGATTTCCCCAGGAATATGGGTGGAGACCAGAGCAATCGATCTAAAGCTCATAGATTAAGAGCATTTAGTAGATCACAGATTAACACTTTTAGGCACCACAAAATAAAGTAATCAATATAACGTTAACACATTACTCTCACAATTCGTACCCTTTGTACGCTTGACAGATTTTAACTTTAACACAATTATATGAATGTTATCAATCTCTATCAACTAATACTGAATGCATGATCTTTTTAACCTTAGATGTTTTAAGATCCTCACATACTATGAACTTACTAATACTTTTTAATGTATAACAGGCTATGAATATTTCCTTTAACCTGTCACACGAGCAAGGAGGCCTACAAACCTGACTCAGTTACAACAGCTCTGTAAGGAGGAATGGGCCAAAAATTCACCCAACTTATTGTGGGAAGGTTGTAGAAGGCTACCCGAAAACGTTTGACCCAGTTAAATAATTTAAAGGCAATGCGACCAAATACTAATTGAGTGTATGTAAACTTCTGACCCACTGGGAATGTGATGAAAGAAATAAAAGGTGAAATAAATCATTCTCTCTACTATTATTCTGACATTTCACATTCTTATAATAACGTGGTGATCCTAACTGACCTAAAACAGGGAATTTTTACTAGGATTAAATGTCAGGAATTGTGAAAAACTGAGTTTAAATATATTTGGCTAAGGAGTATGTAAACTTGGATCTTCATCTGTATATGCTAGTAGGAGTGCAGACTGCTATAGTAAACCAGCACTACCACCACAGGCTGTCTGACAACACCCCCAGCCCTTTGATAACTTGTTGGTATTCAAGGTCATGTCTATGCAAAGCCCCCAGTACTCCTAAAAGGTTAGTGTTGGAATGGAAGACTAATGGACGGTGTTCTCCTCAATGAATATCATTCGCTGTCTTCATCTGGTCTATCCTCAGCTACACCCAGCCGGAGTCATGCTTGACCTGCTTCACATGTTCATGCACACTACCTGAACAGTGACGCGCTCCAGCGTTGAGTCGAGGTTGAGCTTTCGAGAAAGAGAGATCGAGGTTACTGTTAAGTGAACAACATGGAGAAGATCCAAGGTCTCTTCTCTCCCACACCGCCTCCCCCGTCCCCAGCCTACACCTCCCCTGCATAAATAAAGCAGCCACACACACACACACACACACACACACACACACACACACACACACACTCTCAGAGGCTTTATTAACATTCATACCAACAAGCAGCACAAACACCCAATCATACTCACCCAGCATCCATCCACGGCATCCATCTAGCCATATGAGAGACGCGTGGCCAGTGACGACCACAGCCAACCAGCCAGCCAGCCAGCCAGCCAACCACAGCCAGAGCAGAGGGCAGTCCACACACCCAGAGACAGAGACATAATGAGGCCTTACAGCTGTCTCACCCACTGTATGAATCGCCATACTCTCTGTCCTCAGGTAGACAATTACAAATAAAGTCTAGAACCTATAGCCCTCAGGTCCCAACGGGACGTTAAAGGGGGTTCATTTAAGAAATGTGCCTGTGTCCAGATCTGCCCAAGCACTGGTTCAGAACATTTCAGATCAGCATAGTATCTGTCTATTCTTCAAATCTCTTGTCATCGTCTACACCCTAGCATTCAGGATCTGTCAGCTGTATAAAGCATGTGTTTAGTATGGTAGGGTAGTAGTGTGTGTTGGCCATTTACGGTCCTGAGAGATTGGCCTGCCGGCTGTGAACGTAGTGGAAGATTAGGTCAGATAGCAGGGCTGCTCAGCATCAGAAAAGGTTCCAGCCTGCTGCCTGAGCCTTGAGATGAAACACAAACGCATTAATATGATGGATATTATCTCACCTTGCTGCATCTTCCATAACTCACCGCTCTGTAACATGAATCCCTGACATGCATAACAACACCCCCAGACGGGATCAAATACTACTATATCATTATGGTGCTGTTGTCAGCCGCCACAGCCCAAAACGCAGTAAACTGAACCCAGCGGTTCTTTATTTCAGATTTCTGTATGTGATGCGCATGTTTTTTTATCCCAGGAATATGCTTACTGGCAGCGTCTTGTGACTCCCAGAGTTATCTGTCTAAAGCAGCTTGAATCTGTTTTATGCCCCAGAAGGTCTCTGTTCCAAACCCTGGTTGTTGAGCTCCCTTTGCCACAGCAGAGAGGCAGTGACATGAAAGGCATAGCAGGTTTTTCTACCCAGCTCATTATTTGCTGACGGTACTGTGAGGGAGAATGAACATAACCTGACAGAGGGTGGATGCTCCTGACAACTTTCTACCTGAATCTTTCCATTGATTCCATATCTGACACACGCTGCACACGCAGCAGCTTTACAGCTTCCTGTCTCAGGTAAAAAGGATGTCCAATGACCTTTCCTCTGACCTTTCTGGACTCATTGGTCACCCAAGGTATCTGGACTGGATAATCCCCTCCATAATCCATATTTTATTACCTTTCCATGTATCCATCTATCAATATGAGGAAATGCAGCAAGGCAACATATTTAGATGCATAGAAGGCTGTGGTTGATGCATACATGTCAATCTCCCTTCTATAAACCCATAGTGTACAGTCTGGGGTTGGACATGTCCATCTCCCTTCTATAAACACATA
This sequence comes from Oncorhynchus nerka, assembly GCF_034236695.1. Taxonomy (NCBI): domain Eukaryota; kingdom Metazoa; phylum Chordata; class Actinopteri; order Salmoniformes; family Salmonidae; genus Oncorhynchus; species Oncorhynchus nerka. The sequence continues at coordinate 36,309,734 of NC_088416.1, forward strand.
GTGTACAGTCTGGGGTTGGACATGTCAATCTCCCTTCTATAAACCCATTGTGTACAGTCTGGGGTTGGACATGTCAATCTCCCTTCTATAAACCCATTGTGTACAGTCTGGGGTTGGACATGTCAATCTCCCTTCTATAAACCCATAGTGTACAGTCTGGGGTTGGACAAGTCTATCTCCCTTCTATAAACCCATAGTGTACAGTCTGGGGTTGGACATGTCCATCTCCCTTCTATAAACCCATAGTGTACAGTCTGGGGTTGGACATGTCAATCTCCCTTCTATAAACCCATAGTGTACAGTCTGGGGTTGGACATGTCAATCTCCCTTCTATAAACCCATAGTGTACAGTCTGGGGTTGGACATGTCAATCTCCCTTCTATAAACCCATAGTGTACAGTCTGGGGTTGGACATGTCCATCTCCCTTCTATAAACCCATAGTGTACAGTCTGGGGTTGGACATGTCAATCTCCCTTCTATAAACCCATAGTGTACAGTCTGGGGTTGGACATGTCCATCTCCCTTCTATAAACCCATAGTGTACAGTCTGGGGTTGGACATGTCCATCTCCCTTCTATAAACCCATAGTGTACAGTCTGGGGTTGGACATGTCCATCTCCCTTCTATAAACCCATAGTGTACAGTCTGGGGTTGGACATGTCCATCTCCCTTCTATAAACCCATAGTGTACAGTCTGGGGTTGGACATGTCAATCTCCCTTCTATAAACCCATAGTGTACAGTCTGGGGTTGGACATGTCAATCTCCCTTCTATAAACCCATAGTGTACAGTCTGGGGTTGGACATGTCCATCAGGCCTGTAGAGGACTGTTGTCTCTGTTTTATTACCTTACCTTATACACATCTGATCCTTTAATACACTGCCAATAAAAGGAGATGGGAGAGAGAGAAAGAAAGAGACAGCAAGAGAGAGACAGAGTGAGAGAGAGTGAGTGAGAGAGAGAGTGAGTGAGAGAGAGAGAGAGAGAGACAGAAAGAGAGAGAGAGAGAGAGAGAGAGAGAGAGAGAGAGAGAGAGAGAGACAGAGTGAGTGAGTGAGTGAGTGAGTGAGTGAGTGAGTGAGTGAGTGAGAGCGTGCGAGAGAGGATATAAAGAAAGAGGGGGGAGAAGGGCATTATGAAGGAAATGGAAAGACAGTGTATAGAGGGAAGTGAGGGGGAGAAATAGAATAAAAACAAAGAACAGACAGACAAGCTGAACAATATGAAAGAGAAATTCCTCACTGAGATTTGGAGTGCCTGTCAATAATTGAACATGCAGAATGTCTCAGTGTTGTGTTCTTCCCATGGAATCTTCATGAATTATGGAAATACAGGAGCATTTCCACAGCAAGACATCCTCCTGTCTTAGTTGTTCTGCTAAATCTAGTGAATAGTATACAGTACATCACCAATTAAAATCCATAGACAAAAGAGGTCATGTTTGAAGTTGACCCTCACAGTGCATTGCTTATGAGCTCAACTATAATGTTGGAAATAATGAGGATTATTTTTCTCAAATCTAATTGATAGGGCCTTTATTCAAAGTTTCTTCGCCAAAACATGCATATTCCTTTTGGAAAATATTGACTTTACAATTGTAATACCCCTTCGATGTCAAGTGCAAGTTCACATTTTCTCTCTGTGTCCCCATCAGTGACTTCAACCTGGGATTAGGGTTCTATTATTTAGCAACAGCCACCACAGAGTAACTTTAGAATACCCCAAAATAATGGGGTTAAATAGTGATAATAATAATGATAATAATAATAATAGGCTGGAGGATGTCTTTAAATATCTCCCACTCAAAGCACTGTCTGAAGTGCATGATTAAATCTACCCAAAGTAGCTTCAGATCCAGCCTTGCAGCACAGTCTGTTAACTATGCAGACAGGGTGCTTAGCTGGTGGCTGGGATTTGATTTAGACAGGTTGAGATAGAATAGGCCCTGCAGCCAGACGTGATCCAGGATCAGGCCATGAGAGGAGCAGAGAGGAACACAATCCAAGGTTAGTAGAGTAAACTAAAACTAAAATAAAGCAAACATTTGAAAAACTGTTTAGTAAACTGAAAAAAAACTAAACTGAAACTCTTATCTTTGACTGCAAAACAAACTAAACTGAAACTCTTATCTTTGACTGCAAAACAAACTAAAACACTGTGACGTCCGTCGTTGGAATGAGACCAAGATGCAGCGTAACCCTAACCCTAACCTTAACCCTAACCCTATCACTAGGATACTCATATTCTTTAATGATAACCAAGAAAGACAAGAACGCCTTGTAGGGCTCAACAGCAACAATACAAGAACAAGATCCCACAACATAGGTGTGGGAAAAAGGCTACCTAAGTATGATTCCCAATCAGAGACAACGATAGACAGCTGTCCCTGATTGAGAACCATACCTGGCCAAAACAGAAATAAAGAAACCTAGAAAACTAAAAATAGAATGCCCACCCCACATCACACCCTGACTGAATCAAATAGAGAAAGAAAAGGGCTTCCTATGGTCAGGGCGTGACAAACACTTATGAATTATGTTTAGTTTGAGTTGTTTTCTTCTAAATCCAATTTAGGTTTTCGAGCTTTTTTAAAAATGGGTTTTTATGAATTTCTGAATTTGGTGGGTAAATGCTGCCTGTATATGCCGATGTTTCAAATAGGCCTAGCTTGTGGATCACTATCACTAACTAACAGGGAAGAAATCCGAGGGCGACCACGGAGCGTGGCTGGGCCAAGCTAGAGCAGCGTGTGAAGTTGCTGGAGCCATTCACAATCCACACAGACCTTCAAACTGATGTGCCTTCTCAACCTTGGGGCACACTTGCAGTCAACTACTGTTGCAAAACAGTTGGCACAGGTCCACCTGAAGTCAATGTGTGAGCACTTCCCATGCATACTGAATCCTCTAGCAGCCAACTTTGATCTAACCCCTGCAGCAGCTTGCCTGATGGGCCAAAGTGTGTCTCTGGCACTTCGCTCAACAGAGGCACTGATGAGGGAAGCAGTCTTTTTTACGTCAGCAAATCAGAGAGGACAGCTATGGAGCAGCAGGACCCCAGCATGAGGCCAGTACGTTGAATCCAGCAAGCATCTTGACCACAGTTCTTCAGAAATATATGTTGCTTCCTCGCATTGAAGATTGTGTCTCTGTCCAGCCGGAGGGTCAACCAGGCAGGGCATTAAGTGCCCCGTGTGAGCTGCAGAAGTAACTGAAAGAGGTAAAGGGGGGCATGTTTATAGAGTCACCTTTCCAGTATTTGCAGGCAAGGATGGCTGTTTATCCAAAGATGTGCCCTGTGGCACTGTATCTGGTTTCTGCACCTGCATCCCAAGCGTTCGTGGAGAGAATATTCAGCCTGTCAACAGGCTTGAGAAACCGAGCGACCACCCCTCTGGAGCCTTGAAGATAAACCAGAAAATCTTTGTTTGGTTGAACAGAAACACACACAGACAACCTGGCAGGTTGTGAACTGATATATTTGTGAAGAAGTGTTGTGTTGTTTCTGCTTTTGCTGTTGTTGCAGCTGTTTTTATTAACCCTATTTAGTCAGTGATACATGTTTAATATTACATTTCATATCATGTCAAATGTGCCATAAATGTATTTGTTGTTTTTTCCTCTTTCTGTCAGAGAAATGTAAAAGTACTTGATTATTCTTACATCTACTACTAAAGTTAAAAAAGCATTGGATTTGTCAAAAGTCTAGTTGATGCAGGTAAGGCAGAGTCAGGAGCAGGACACAGAGATGAGTAATAACCGTAACTTTACTCAAAAACAATATTCCATAAAGGAGACAAATAATCCAGGTCACAAAACGAGACAACTTGACAATAACAAACACGCACAAAACCAAGGGGGAAACCAGAGGGTTAAATAGGGAACAATGATTATGGAATGGAAACCAGGTGTGTGTAATGAAGACAAAACAAATCAAAAATGAAACGTGAATAGGTGGTGACTAGAAAACCGGTGACGTCGACCGCCGAACGAGAGACACTCTGGTAAGAGAGACACTCTGGACCCCGGACATTGAACTGCTTTCTGTGTCACTGCGACCTTACTATCTGCCCCGTGAGTTCCCCCAATTGTTTGTGACCGTTGTGTACATTCAACCTAAAGCTAATATAACAAAGGCATCAGAGATTATTTAGAATCTGTCACAGAAACTGGAATCCATCTCCCCGACGCACCCAAATTTATTTTAGGGGATTTTAACAACTCTACCTTGCACAAAGTCTTGCACACATACCATCAGTATGTGAAATGTCACACTAGGAAAAATAGGACTCTTGACTTGTGCTATAGAACAATACCAAAGGCATTCATTCTCTGCCACCACCAGACCTCCCCTGGGGACATCAGACCACAATGTGGTCTACCTCAGGCCAACCTACTGTCGGCTCCTGGAGAGGGAGAAACCTACAGTTAAAACTACCTCAGGCCAACCTACTGTCGGCTCCTGGAGAGGGAGAAACCCACAGGTAAAACTACCTCAGGCCAACCTACTGTCGGCTCCTGGAGAGGGAGAAACCTACAGTTAAAACTACCTCAGGCCAACCTACTGTCGGCTCCTGGAGAGGGAGAAACCTACAGTTAAAACTACCTCAGGCCAACCTACTGTCGGCTCCTGGAGAGGGAGAAACCTACAGTTAAAACTACCTCAGGCCAACCTACTGTCAGCTCCTGGAGAGGGAGAAACCTACAGTTAAAACTACCTCAGGCCAACCTACTGTCGGCTCCTGGAGAGGGAGAAACCTACAGTTAAAACTACCTCAGGCCAACCTACTGTCGGCTCCTGGAGAGGGAGAAACCCACAGTTAAAACTACCTCAGGCCAACCTACTGTCGGCTCCTGGAGAGGGAGAAACCTATAGTTAAAACTACCTCAGGCCAACCTACTGTCGGCTCCTGGAGAGGGAGAAACTTACAGTTAAAACTACCTCAGGCCAACCTACTGTCAGCTCCTGGAGAGGGAGAAACCCACAGTTAAAACCGTCCAGATCTGGAACAACAACCGTACCACTTGTCTCCAGGGGTGTTTTGACTGTACAATGTGGGAGGTATTTGGTCTCCAGGGGTGTTTTGACTGTACAATGTGGGAGGTATTTGGTCTTCAGGGGTGTTTTGACTGTACAATTTGGGAGGTATTTGGTCTCCAGGGGTGTTTTGACTGTACAGTGTGGGAGGTATTTGGTCTCCAGGGGTGTTTTGACTGTACAATGTGGGAGGTATTTGGTCTTCAGGGGTGTTTTGACTGTACAATGTGGGAGGTATTTGGTCTCCAGGGGTGTTTTGACTGTACAATGTGGGAGGTATTTGAGGACAGCAGCTCTGATCTGGATGAACTCACAGATGTTATTTCAGACGATGTAAACTTCTGTGTTAAGTCAGTTGTGCCTACTAAGACCTGTAAAATCTTCCCTAACAACAAGCCTTGGGTATCAAAACATCTAAAATCACTACTTGATAGTAAGAAGGCAGTTTATGCTGGGGGTGATAGACAGGCTTTAAGAGATGTACAATGTGAGATCAAAAGACAGATACTGGTGGACAAGGAGGCAAACAAGCAAAGGGTGGAGAGGACCCTCTCCTCAGGAAACGCAACGGTGGCCTGGCACGGGATTAAATCCATGGCTAGCGCCCCCATTATAGGCAGGGGGAAAACCAGTGCTGACCTTGGGGGATATGAGGGCCAGAACATGGCTAACGAACTGAATGTTTTCTTCTCAAGATTTGAATCAGACATCTTTGTGTTGGTGGTAAAACAAATGGAAGCAGCATTACAAATGCTTGAGGATGGATGTAACACATACAAAAGCCCAGGCCCAGACAAAATAAGTGGACATGTGTTAAAGCACTGTGCTGAACAATTGGCTGGTGTTTTTACAGACATTTTCCAATCCTCACTTGACCAGCAACACGTGCCAGTATTGTGGGAAAACTCAATAATTATACCAATTCCTAAAGCATCTAATCCCTCTTTGGTGAATGACTACCACCCTGTCACTTTGACATCCTTAGTAATGAAATGCCTTGAGAAAATTGTGAAAAGTCATATTCACAGTGTCACCCAGCAGTTCCTCGACCCATTTCAGTTTGCCGATCAGCCTAGCAGAGGAGTTGATGATGCCATTCTTACCCTCCTTAATTAACATGGTCTATAGACATCTAGAGGGTGCCAAATCCCAAGTCAGGGTTCTGTTTGTTGACTTGTCTTCTGCCTTCAACACAATCCAGTCTTACATTCTGGCACAGAGACTCATTCGGGACTTCTTCTTAGACAGGGGGCTGGTTTTGTGGCTGTTGGACTTCCTGAGCCAATGCTCACAGCGAGTCAAAATAGGTCCCCATGTGTCGGATATACGCAATACCAACACAGGCTCTCCTCAGGGATGTGTTTTGTCCCCACTTCTGTACATCTTGTACACTAATAGTTGTACTAGTTCCCATTCTGACAGACACCTCGTTAAGTTAGCTGATGACACTGCCTTGATCAGCCTGTTGCATGATGACGAGGAACATCATGGCCCGGTCCTAGATGACTTTGTAGAGTGGTGTGAGGAATCACACTTGGTCCTCAATACCAACGAGACCAAAGAGATGTGCATAGACTTCAGGAAGCGTACAACACCTACCTCTGCAACATCTATCAGAGGTCTGAACATAGAGATTGTAGAGGAATACTAATACCTGGGTGTCCTCTTGGACAATAAGCTTCAGTGGAGTAAATGTACAGACCTGATCTACAGAAAGAGCCAACAGAGACTGTACTTTCTCAAAAAGTTGGGTTCTTTTAATATAGACTGTACTATACTGACTCTGTTTTACAAATCCTTTATTGAGAGTATTTTAACTTGTTGTATTGTTTGTTGGTTTGGCAATGCCACTGTCAGCCAGAGAAACATGCTGAGAAGGATTATTACCACAGCAAGCAAGGTACTTGGAGTCAAACAGACAGGCCTGGATGAGATCTTTAAGGTCAGGACCCTCCGTAAGGCTCACAAAATAATTTTAGACCCAAGTCACCCCCTGTACCTGGACTTTGAATTACTCCCCTCTGGGCGCAGGTATAGGGCACCCCTCAGCAGGAAAAACAGAACGAGACCATCATTGTGCCAGGTGTGATATCCCTCCTAAATAGCTCGGGGAATGTTCCCATTGACTCCGTAAACCCAGCAGGCTAGTCTTTTCTGCTTTTTTATTTCATATCTTTTTTCTGACTATCATTATTTTTATTGGTGCGTAACTGTTATGAAAGTTGTATTGTCAATTTTGTTTTGTATTTAAATGCCACTTTATGTGTACATGACACTGCAACAAAATTTCCCCATGGGGACAATAAAGTCAGTTAGTAAGTAAGAACGCCGCCCGAACAAGGAGAGGGACCAACTTCGGCGGTAGTCGTAACAGGATTGGTTTAAACACGGGCGAGAGAGTTTCCTTCCACCATATTTCTTACATTCCTTAAAATCCAAGTCACATTAGGATTGTTTTATAATTGAATCTTAACCCAACCTATGTCCTGGCCATGGAGTTGTATGGAGTTCTCTAGTGGCGGAAACCCCGTCTTAGCATGGGCAGCGCCACTGAGGACGTTTGCCGTTTTGATTTAGTCAACTGTGTGGGACTTCCTACTTCATTGGCTGATCCCTCCTGATGACCCGGTTAGAATGACTCATGACCCGTTTGGAGGGTGCCATCAGGAGGGAAAAGCCAATTAATTTTAATATGAAGAAAATATACTATTTCATGATGAAGGCCTCAATGGCGTTGCCCATGCTCTCACAGACGCCATCATGACACAGATACGGTCCTGGCCCATCACCGTATGTATTACTGCCCCCCAGTAGCAAGAAGTGACATCCCCAATAAGTCAGACTTATTGAGGTAGTATGTACATGTAGGTATGTTAACTGTGCATATATGATTAACAGAGAGTAGCAGTAGCGTAAAAGAAAGGGATGGCGGGAGGTGGGACACAATGCAGATAGCCCAGTTAGCCAATGTGTGGGAGCACTGGATGTTCAGACCAATTGAGGTAGTATGTACATTGATGTATTGTTAAAGTGACTATGCATATAAGATAAACAGAGAGTAGCAGCATCGTAAAAGAGGGGGTGGAGGGGGCACACAATGCAAATAGTCCGGGTAACCATTGGTTACCTGTTTATAAGTCTTATGGCTTAGGGGTAAAACTGTTGAGAAGCCTTTTTGTCCTAAACTTGGCCCTACGGTACCGCTTGCCATGTGGTAGTAGAGAGAACAGTCTATGACTAGGGTGCCGGGGGTCTTCCTCTGACACCGCCTGGTATAGAGGTCCTGGATGGCAGGCAGCTTTGCCCCAATGATGTATTGAGGCCGAGCAATTGCCGTACCAGGCAGTGATGCAACCGGTCAGGATGCTCTCGATGTTGCAGCTGTAGAACCTTTTGAGAATCTCACGACCCATGCCAAATCAGTTTAGTTTCCTGAGGGGGAATAGGCTTTGTGGTACCCTCTTCCGACTCTCTTGGTGTGTTTGGACCATTCTAGTTTGTTGTTGATGTGGACACCGAGGAATTTGAAGCTCTCAACCTGCTCCACTACAGCTCCTTTTCCTGTAGTCCACAATAATCTCCTAATTATTGGTTACGTTGAGGGATAGGTTGTTATTCTGGCACCACCCGGCCAGGTCTCTGACCTACTCCCTATAGGCTGTCTCGTCATTGTCGGTGGTCAGGCCTACCACTGTTGTGTCGTCTGCAAACTTAATGATCGTGTTGGACTCGTGCCTGGCCATCCAGTCGTGGGTAAACAGGGAGTACAGGAGGGGACTGAGCACGCACCCCTCGGGAGCTCCAGTGTTGAGGATCAGCGTGGCAGATGTGTTGCTACCTACCCTCACCACCTGGGGGTGACCCGTCAGAAAGTCCAGTATCCAGTTGCAGAGGGAGGTGTTTAGTCCCAGGTTCCTTAGCTTAGTGATGAGGTTTGAGGGTACTATGGTATTGAACGCTGAAATGTAGTCAATTAACAGCATTCTCACATAGGTGTTCCTTTTGTCCAGGTGGAAAAGGGCAGTGTGGTGTGCAATAGAGATTGTATCATCTGTGGTTCTGTTTGGGTGGTATGCAAATTGGAGTGGGTCTAGGGTTTCTGGAATAATGGTGTTGATGTGAGCCATTACCAGCCTTTCAAAGCACTTCATGGCTACAGACGTGAGTGCTACGGGTCTGTAGTCATTTAGGCAGGTTGCCTGCTTGAAGCATGTTGGTATTACAGACTCAATCAGGGACATGTTGAAAATGTCAGTGAAGACAGCTGCCAGTTGGTCAGCACATGCCCGGAGCACACGTCCTGGTAATCAGTCTGGCCCCGCAGCCTTGTATATGTTGACCTGTTTACGGAGAACGTGATCACACAGTTGTCCGGAACAGCTGATGCTCTCATGCATGCCTCAGTGTTGCTTGCCTTGAAGCGAGCATAGAAGTGATTTAGCTCGTCTGGTAGGCTCGTGTCACTGGGCAGCTCGCGGCTGTGCTTCCCTTTGTAGTCTGTAATAGTTTGCAAGCCCTGCCACACCCGACGAGCGACGGAGCCGGTGTAGTATGATTTAATCTTAGCCCTGTATTGACGCTTTGCCTGTTTGATGGTTCGTCGCAGGGCATAGCGGGATTTCTTGTAAGCTTCCGGGTTAGAGTCCCGCACCTTGAAAGCGGCAGCTCTACCCTTTAGCTCAGTGCGAATGTTGCCTGTAATCCATGGCTTCTGGTTGGGGTATGTACGTACAGTCACTGTGGGGACGACGTCCTCAATGCACTTATTGATAAAGCCAGTGACTGATGTGGTGTATTCCTCAATGTCATCGGAAGAATCCCGGAACATGTTCCAGTCTGTGATAGCAAAACAGTCCTGTAGTTTAGCATCTGCTTCATCTGACCATTTTTTTATAGACCGAGTCACAGGTGCTTCCTGCTTTAATTTTTGCTTGTAAGGTCGGATTTACCAAATGGAGGGCGAGGGAGAGCTTTGTACGCGTCTCTGTGTGTGGAGTACAGGTGATCTAGAATTTTTGACCCTCTGGTTGCACATTTAACATGTTGATAGAGATTTGGTAGAACTGATTTAAGTTTCCCTGCATTAAAGTCTCCGGCCACTAGGAGCGCCGCCTCTGGGTGAATAGCATTCTCCTCATCAGCATTCTCCTCATCAATTAGCTTTGGAGACCGGGCTGCAACTAGCAGTTCAGTCCGGTCTCCAAAGCTAATTGATGCATCCCTCAGTGTAGTAATTGCATATTTCTAAATGTTTGTGAATAGAGAGTTACATAGGCACGGTCCAGCAAGGGGAAAAGCTCACAGTTGGGGGAGTGAGACAGAGGGGTGGAACAGCGGAATAGACTGGCACATGGGTCTTCAGACACTAGTCTCAACAATGGCACTGCCCTATTACCCAACCCCCCGCGGACCATCCCATGAATGACAGGAATATAAACCTATTAGTACTGCTACTGCTGCGCTCTGCAGTATTTACAGTGTGTGTGTGTGTGTGTGTGTGTGTGTGTGTGTGTGTCATCTCCATGTCAGCCATCTCCATGTTCTTTTCAGACCAGAATAAACAACAGCTCTCACTCATTAAAAAAACAACCAAGATTGATGTTAATAAAAACTCAAAAGAGTAAACATACTAGTGGAGTCTCTATGTTCCTTTGTATGAGAATAGTACTGGTTACTGTTAATATAGTGGGAGAAAAAAAAGAGAGAAAAAGAGAGAGAGAGAAAGAGGCCAGCAGGAAAATAGGGCAAGAGATAAATTCACAAAGACAGAAGTGCAGAGATAGAGAAGTTTATATTGAATCCATACTAGACTAGGCAGAATGGAAGAGTACTGGGACACTGTTATAACACACACACACACATCCATATACACTGTACATACATGAAATGCCAACACAAGCATCTTCAATCTGGCCCAGCAATGAATGATTCATAGACATAGCAGAGGGAGGGTGTTATTGGCATTCATGTCTTCGATCCTCCCTGTTATCAGGTGGTAATCATGCTCTCCTCCACCTGTACCACTGACTACCAGTCTCATAAGTCAGCATTAAGACTGGAAGGGAACACTGCCAGGGATAAAACACTCCTCTCCTCACTCAGGCTCCCAGCCCAGTGCCAGACTATGTCTATGTCTCAAATGGCACTCTATTCCATTTTTAGTACACTGCTTTTTAACCAGGGTCCATAAGGCTCTGTTGAAAAGTAGTGCACTATATAGGGAATATGGGGTCATTTGGGATGCAGGCTACATCTCTGCTCCAGCCTGTTTCACTCCTGGCCAGATGGGTCTATTTCATGGGTTCAGACGCTGGGTAATCACTGTAAAATCAAATCAGAACTATCCTAGTGGTGCTTCCCTTCCTCGTTTTGTAATGGTGTGTTTGGTGTCTTGGTTGGATCCAGTGGCTGACTCCTCTCACTCTCTCACCCAGTCACTGTGGGTGAGAGAGTGAGAAAACTATCTCAGGCCCCTGTTTTGAACGGACAGGGTTGGAGAGCCAGGGGAGGGGTGGAGAGCCAGGGGAAGGGTGGAGAGCCAGGGGAGGGGTGGAGAGCCACGAGAAGGGTGGAGAGCCAGGGAAGGGGGGAGCCAGGGGAGAGGTAGAGAGCCAGGGGAGGGGTGGAGAGCCAGGGAGGGGTGGAGAGACACGAGAAGGGTGGAGAGCCAGGGGAGGGGTGGAGAGCCACGAGAAGGGTGGAGAGCCATGAGAAGGGTGGAGAGCCAGGGAGGGGTGGAGAGCCAGGGAGGGGTGGAGAGCCAGGGAAGGGTGGAGAGCCAGGGGAGGGGTGGAGAGCCACGAGAAGGGTGGAGAGCCAGGGGAAGGGTGGAGAGCCAGGGGAAGGGTGGAGAGCCAGGGAGGGGTGGAGAGCCACGAGAAGGGTGGAGAGCCAGGGGAAGGGTGGAGAGCCAGGGGAAGGGTGGAGAGCCAGGGGAGGGGTGGAGAGCCACGAGAAGGGTGGAGAGCCAGGGGAAGGGTGGAGAGCCAGGGGAGGGGTGGAGAGCCAGGGGAGGGGTGGAGAGCCAGGGGAGGGGTGGAGAGTCACGAGAAGGGTGGAGAGCCAGGGAAGGGTGGAGAGCCAGGGAGAGGTAGAGAGCCAGGGAGGGGTGGAGAGCCAGGGGAGGGTGGAGAGCCACGAGAAGGGTGGAGAGCCAGGGAGGGGTGGAGAGCCAGGGAGGGGTGGAGAGCCAGGGGAGGGGTGGAGAGCCAGGGGAGGGGTGGAGAGCCAGGGGAAGGGTGGAGAGCCAGGGGAGGGGTGGAGAGCCAGGGAAGGGTGGAGAGCCAGGGAGGGGTGGAGAGCCAGGGAAGGGTGGAGAGCCAGGGGAGGGGTGGAGAGCCACGAGAAGGGTGGAGAGCCAGGGAAGGGTGGAGAGCCAGGGGAGGGGTGGAGAGCCACAGGGTGGAGAGCCAGGGGAGGGGTGGAGAGCCAGGGAAGGGTGGAGAGCCAGGGAGGGGTGGAGAGCCACGAGAAGGGTTGAGAGCCAGGGAGGGGTGGAGAGCCACGAGAAGGGTGGAGAGCCAGGGAAGGGTGGAGAGCCAGGGGGCCAGGGGAGGGGTGGAGAGCCAGGGGAGGGGTGGAGAGTCACGAGAAGGGTGGAGAGCCAGGGGAAGGGTGGAGAGCCAGGGAGAGGTAGAGAGCCAGGGGAGGGGTGGAGAGCCAGGGGAGGTGGAGAGCCACGAGAAGGGTTGAGAGCCAGGGGGGGTGGAGAGCCACGAGAAGGGTGGAGAGCCAGGGGAAGGGTGGAGAGCCAGGGGGAGAGCCAGGGGGGTGGAGAGCCAGGGGAGGGGTGGAGAGCCAGGGGAGGGGTGGAGAGCCAGGGGAAGGGTGGAGAGCCAGGAGGGGTGGAGAGCCACGAGAAGGGTGGAGAGCCAGGGAAGGGTGGAGAGCCAGGAGGGGTGGAGAGCCACGAGAAGGGTGGAGAGCCAGGGGAGGGGTGGAGAGCCAGGGGAAGGGTGGAGAGCCAGGGGAGGGGTGGAGAGCCACGAGAAGGGTTGAGAGCCAGGGGAGGGGTGGAGAGCCACGAGAAGGGTGGAGAGCCAGGGGAAGGGGAGCCAGGGAGGGGTGGAGAGCCAGGGGAGGGGTGGAGAGCCAGGGGAGGGTGGAGAGTCACGAGAAGGGTGGAGAGCCAGGGGAAGGGTGGAGAGCCAGGGAGAGGTAGAGAGCCAGGGAGGGGTGGAGAGCCAGGGAGGGGTGGAGAGCCACGAGAAGGGTTGAGAGCCAGGGGAGGGGTGGAGAGCCACGAGAAGGGTGGAGAGCCAGGGGAAGGGTGGAGAGCCAGGGGAGGGGTGGAGAGCCAGGGGAGGGGTGGAGAGCCAGGGAGGGGTGGAGAGTCACGAGAAGGGTGGAGAGCCAGGGGAAGGGTGGAGAGCCAGGGGAGAGGTAGAGAGCCAGGGAGGGGTGGAGAGCCAGGGGAGGGGTGGAGAGCCACGAGAAGGGTGGAGAGCCAGGGGAGGGGTGGAGAGCCAGGGGAGGGTGGAGAGCCAGGGGAGGGGTGGAGAGCCAGGGGAGGGGTGGAGAGCCAGGAGCCAGGGAGGGTGGAGAGCCAGGGGAAGGGTGGAGAGCCAGGGAGGGGTGGAGAGCCACGAGAAGGGTGGGAGAGCCAGGGAAGGGTGGAGAGCCAGGGGAGGGGTGGAGAGGGAAGGGTGGAGAGCCAGGGGAAGGGTGGAGAGCCAGGGGAAGGGTGGAGAGCCAGGGGAGGGGTGGAGAGTCACGAGAAGGGTGGAGAGCCAGGGGAAGGGTGGAGAGCCAGGGAGAGGTAGAGAGCCAGGGGAGGGGTGGGGCCAGGGGAGGGTGGAGAGCCACGAGAAGGGTGGAGAGGGGAGGGGTGGAGAGCCACGAGAAGGGTGGAGAGCCAGGAGAAGGGTGGAGAGCCAGGGGAGGGTGGAGCCAGGGAGAGGTAGAGAGCCAGGGGAGGGGTGGAGAGCCAGGGAGGGTGGAGAGCCACGAGAAGGGTGGAGAGCCAGGGGAGGGGTGGAGAGCCAGGAGGGGTGGAGAGCCACGAGAAGGGTGGAGAGCCAGGGTGGGGAGGGAGGTGGAGAGCCAGGGAGGGGTGGGGAGGGGGTGGAGAGCCAGGGGAAGGGTGGAGAGCCAGGGGAAGGGTGGAGAGCCAGGGAGGGGTGGAGAGAAGAAGGGTGGAGAGCCAAGGGAAGGGTGGAGAGCCAGGGAAGGGTGGAGAGCCAGGGAGGGGTGGAGAGCCACGAGAAGGGTGGAGAGCCAGGGGAAGGGTGGGGAAGGGGTGGAGAGCCCGAGAACGAGCCAGGGAGGGTGGAGAGCCAGGGGAGGGGTGGAGAGCCAGGGGAAGGGTGGAGAGGGGAAGGGTGAGAGCCAGGAGAGCCAGGGAGAGCCAGGGGTGGAGAGCCAGGGAAGGGTGGAGAGCCAGGGAGGGGTGGAGAGCCAGGGAGGGGTGGAGGAGAAGGGTGGAGAGCCAGGGGAGGGGTGGAGAGCCACGAGAAGGGTGGAGAGCCAGGAGAAGGGGGGAAGGAGGGGTGGAGAGCCAGGGAAGGGTGGAGAGCCAGGGGAGGGGTGGAGAGCCACGGGAAGGGTGGAGAGCCAGGGAAGGGGTGGAGAGCCAGGGAGGGGTGGAGAGCCACGAGAAGGGTGGAGAGCCAGGGAGTGGTGGAGAGCCACGAGAAGGGTGGGAGCCAGGGGGGTGGAGAGCCAGGGGAGGGGTGGAGAGCCAGGGGAGGGGTGGAGAGCCAGGGGAGGGTGGAGAGCCAGGGGAAGGGTGGAGAGCCAGGGAGGGGTGGAGAGTCACGAGAAGGGTGGAGAGCCAGGGGAAGGGTGGAGAGCCAGGGGAGGTAGAGAGCCAGGGAGGGGGTGGAGAGCCAGGGGAGGGGTGGAGAGCCCGAGAAGGGTGGAGAGCCAGGGGAGGGGTGGAGAGCCACGAGAAGGGTGGAGAGCCAGGAGAAGGGTGGAGAGCCAGGAGGGTGGAGAGCCAGGGAGAGGTGATGGGGAGGGGTGGAGAGCCAGGGAGGGGTGGAGAGCCACGAGAAGGGTGGAGGCCTGGGTGGAGAGCCAGGGAGGGGTGGGAGCCAAGGGGTGGAGAGGAGAAGGGTGGAGAGCCAGGAGAAGGGTGGAGAGCCAGGGAAGAGAGGGGGAGGGTGGAGAGCCAGGGAAGGGTGGAGAGCCAGGGGAAGGGTGGAGAGCCAGGGAAGGGTGGAGAGCCAGGGAAGGGTGGAGAGCCAGGGAAGGGTGGAGAGCCAGGGGAAGGGGTGGAGAGCCAGGAAGGGTGGAGAGCCAGGGGAAGGGTGGAGAGCCAGGGAAGGGTGGAGAGCCAGGGAAGGGTGGAGAGCCAGGGGAGGGGTGGAGAGCCACGAGAAGGGTGGAGAGCCAGGGGAAGGGTGGAGAGCCAGGGAGGGGTGGAGAGCCACGAGAAGGGTGAGAGCCAGGGGAAGGGTGGAGAGCCAGGGGAAGGGTGGAGAGCCAGGGGAGGGTGGAGAGCCAGGGAAGGGTGGAGAGCCAGGGAAGGGTGGAGAGCCAGGGGAGGGGTGGAGAGCCAGGAAGGGTGGAGAGCCAGGGAAGGGTGGAGAGCCAGGGGAGAGCCAGGGGTGGAGAGCCAGAAGGGTGAGAAGCCAGGGGGGGGGAGAGCCACGAGAAGGGGAGCCAGGGGAAGGTGGAGAGCCAGGGAGGGGTGGAGAGCCAGGGAGGGTGGAGAGCCAGGGAGGGTGGAGAGCCAGGGAAGGGTGGAGAGCCAGGGAGGGGTGGAGAGCCACGAGAAGGGTGGAGAGCCAGGGGAGGGGTGGAGAGCCAGGGGAGGGGTGGAGAGCCAGGAGAAGAGTGAGAGCCAGGGAGGGGTGGAGAGCCACGAGAAGGGTGGAGAGCCAGGGAAGGGTGGAGAGCCAGGGAAGGGTGGAGAGCCAGGGGAAGGGTGGAGAGCCAGGGGGGTAGAGAGCCAGGGGAGGGTGGAGAGCCAGGGGAGGGGTGGAGAGCCAGGGAAGGGTGGAGAGCCAGGGGAGGGGTGGAGAGCCACGAGAAGGGTTGAGAGCCAGGGGAGGGTGGAGAGCCAGGGAGGGGTGGAGAGCCAGGGGAAGGGTGGAGAGCCAGGGGAGGGTGGAGAGCCAGGGGAAGGCTGGAGAGCCACGAGAAGGGTGGAGAGCCAGGGGAGGGTGGAGAGCCAGGGAGGGGTGGAGAGCCAGGGAAGGGTGGAGAGCCAGGGGAAGGGTGGAGAGCCAGGGGAAGGGTGGAGAGCCAGGGGGTGGAGAGCCACGAGAAGGGTGGAGAGCCAGGGAAGGTGGAGAGCCAGGGAAGGGTGGAGAGCCAGGGGAGGGGTGGAGAGCCACGAGAAGGGTGGAGAGCCAGGGAAGGGTGGAGAGCCAGGGAGGGTGGAGAGCCACGAGAAGGGTGGAGAGCCAGGAGTGGTGAAGAGCCACGAGAAGGGTGGAGAGCCAGGGGAAGGGTGGAGAGCCAGGGGAGGGTGGAGAGCCAGGGGAGGGTGAGCCAGGGGAGGGGTGGAGAGCCAGGGGAAGGTGGAGAGCCAGGGGAGGGGTGGAGAGTCACGAGAAGGGTGGAGAGCCAGGGGAAGGGTGGAGAGCCAGGAGAAGAGAGCCAGGGGAGGGGTGGAGAGCCAGGGAGGTGGAGAGCCAGGGGAAGGGTGGAGAGCCAGGGGAGGGGTGGAGAGCCAGGGGAGGGGTGGAGAGCCAGGGGAAGGGTGGAGAGCCAGGGGAGGGGTGGAGAGCCAGGGGAAGGGTGGAGAGCCAGGGGAGGTGGAGAGCCAGGGAAGGGTGGAGAGCCAGGGGAGGGTGGAGAGCCACGAGAAGGTGGAGAGCCAGGAGGTGGTGGAGCCAGGGAGGGGTGGAGAGCCAGGGAGGGGTGGAGAGCCAGGGGAAGGGTGGAGAGCCAGGGGAGGGGTGGAGAGTCACGAGAAGGTGGAGAGCCAGGGAGGGGTGGAGATCCAGGGAGGGGTGGAGAGCCAGGGAAGGGTGGAGAGCCAGGAGGGGTGGAGAGTCACGAGAAGGGTGGAGAGCCAGGGGAAGGGTGGAGAGCCAGGGGAGAGGTAGAGAGCCAGGGGAGGGGTGGAGAGCCAGGAGGGGTGGAGAGCCAGGGGAAGGGTGGAGAGCCAGGGAGGGGTGGAGAGCCAGGGGAGGGGTGGAGAGCCAGGGGGAAGGGTGGAGAGCCAGGGGGGGTGGAGAGCCAGGGGAGGGGTGGAGAGCCAGGGGAAGGGTGGAGATCCAGGGAGGGTGGAGAGCCAGGGAAGGGTGGAGAGCCAGGGGAGGGGTGGAGAGCCAGGGGAAGGGTGGAGAGCCAGGAGAGGGTGGAGAGCCAGGGGAGGGGTGGAGAGACACGAGAAGGGTGGAGAGCCAGGGGAGGGGTGGAGAGCCACGAGAAGGGTGGAGAGCCAGGAGAAGGGTGGAGAGCCAGGAGGAGGGGTGGAGAGCCAGGGGAAGGGTGAGGAGCCAGGGGAGGGGTGGAGAGCCACGAGAAGGGTGGAGAGCCAGGGAAGGGTGGAGAGCCAGGGGAGGGTGGAGAGCCACGAGAAGGGTGGAGAGCCAGGGGAAGGGTGGAGAGCCAGGGAAGGGTGGAGAGCCAGGGGAGGGGTGGAGAGCCACGAGAAGGGTGGAGAGCCAGGGAGGGTGGAGAGCCAGGGAGGGGTGGAGAGCCACGAGAGGGTGGAGAGCCAGGGAGGGTGGAGAGCCACGAGAAGGGTGGAGAGCCAGGGGAAGGGTGGAGAGCCAGGGAGGGGTGGAGAGCCAGGGGAGGGGTGGAGAGCCAGGGGAAGGGTGGAGAGCCAGGGGAAGGGTGGAGAGCCAGGGGAAGGGTGGAGAGCCAGGGGGGGTGGAGAGCCAGGGAGGGAGAGCCAGGGGAGGGGTGGAGAGCCAGGAAGGGGTGGAGAGCCAGGGGGGGAGCCAGGGGAAGGTGGAGAGCCACGAGAAGGGTGGAGAGCCAGGGGAGGGTGGAGAGCCAGGGAAGGGTGGAGAGCCAGGGGAGGGTGGAGAGCCAGGGGAGGGTGGAGAGCCAGGGAAGGGTGGAGAGCCACGGGAGGGTGGAGAGCCAGGAAGGTGGAGAGCCAGGGAGGTGGAGAGCCAGGGGAAGGGTGAGAGCCAGGGGAGGGTGGAGAGCCAGGGGAGGGTGGAGAGCAGCCAGGGAAGGGTGGAGAGCCAGGGGAGGGGTGGAGAGCCAGGGGGAAGGGTGGAGAGCCAGGGGAGGGGTGGAGAGCCAGGGAAGGGTGGAGAGCCAGGGGAGGGGTGGAGAGCCAGGAAGGGTGGAGAGCCAGGGAGGGTGGAGAGCCAGGGAGGGTGAAGGGTGGAGAGCCAGGGAGGGTGGTGAGAGCCACCAGAAGGGTGGAGAGCCAGGGAAGGGTGGAGAGCCAGGGAGGGGTGGAGAGCCAGGGAGGGGGTGGAGAGCCAGGGGAGGGGTGGAGAGCCAGGGGAAGGTGGAGAGCCAGGGGGGGTGGAGAGCCAGGGAAGGGTGGAGAGCCAGGGGAGGGGTGGAGAGCCAGGGGAGAGGTAGAGAGCCAGGGAGGGTGGAGAGTCCAGGGAGCCAGGAAGGTGGAGAGCCAGGGGAGGGGTGGAGAGCCAGGGAAGGGTGGAGAGCCAGGGGAAGGGGTGAGAGCCAGGGGAGGGGTGGAGAGCCAGGGGAGGGTGGAGAGCCAGGGAAGGGTGGAGAGCCAGGGGGGTGTGGAGAGCCAGGGTGGAGAGCCAGGGGAGGGGTGGAGAGCCAGGGAAGGGTGGAGAGCCAGGGGGGGTGGAGAGCCACGAGAAGGGTGGAGAGCCAGGGAGGGTGGAGTTAGAGAGCCAGGGAGGGGTGGAGAGCCAGGGAAGGGTGGAGAGCCAGGGAGGGTGGAGAGCCAGGGAGGGGTGGAGAGCCAGGGGAAGGGGAGCCAGGGAGGGGTGGAGAGTCCAGAAGGGTGGGTGGGTAGAGAGCCAGGGGAGGGGTGGAGAGCCAGGGGAGGGTGGAGAGCCAGGGGAAGGGTGGAGAGCCAGGGGAGGGTGGAGAGCCAGGGGAGGGGTGGAGAGCCAGGGGAAGGGTGGAGAGCCAGGGAGGGTGGGCCAGGGGAAGGGGAGAGCCAGGGGAAGGGTGGAGAGCCAGGGGAAGGGTGGAGAGCCAGGGAAGGGTGGAGAGCCAGGGAGAAGGGTGGAGAGCCAGGGAAGGGTGGAGAGCCAGGGGAGGGTGGAGAGCCACCGAGAAGGGTGGAGAGCCAGGGGGTGGAGAGCCAGGGGAAGGGTGGAGAGCCAGGGAAGGGTGGAGAGCCAGGGGAGGGGTGGAGAGCCAGGGAGGGGTGGAGAGCCAGGGGAGGGGTGGAGAGCCAGGAGGGTGAAGAGCCAGGGGAAGGGTGGGGAGGGGTGGAGAGCCAGGGAGGGGTGGAGAGCCAGGGGAGGGTGGAGAGCCAGGGGAAGGGTGGAGAGCCAGGGGAGGGGTGGAGAGCCAGGGGAAGGGTGGAGAGCCAGGGGAGGGTACGGGGCCTCTGGAGTACTGCCTGATGGAGATGATGGGGATGGTTACTGGCTGGGTGAGCAGGGGAAATTGAGAGAGCGAGAGGACATCTAATCAACAGTAGCTAGAGGGGAAAGAGTTCTGTTTTTCTAAACCTAGTAGCCAAATCAAAGCTTCCCATCCCTTATGTCCACCCTCTTACCCTGTAGAACCTTGAGATTGCCTGTGGGGGTCCAAGTCTCTGTCCCTCAGTGAGTCATACCGGCCTGTCTGTGGCTCCTAGAACTCCTGTTCCTGTCTGAGTGACTGCACTTCTCCAAGGGGATAATAGTACACCTCTGTCACTAGCCAAGGGGATAATAGTACACCTCTGTCACTAGCCAAGGGGATAATAGTACACCTCTGTCACTAGCCAAGGGGATAATAGTACACCTCTGTCACTTGCCAAGGGGATAATAGTTCACCTCTGTCACTAGCCAATGGGATAATAGTTCACCTCTGTCACTAGCCAAGGGGATAATAGTACACCTCTGTCACTAGCCAAGGGGATAATAGTTCACCTCTGTCACTAGCCAAGGGGATAATAGTACACCTCTGTCACTTGCCAAGGGGATAATAGTACACCTCTGTCACTAGCCAAGGGGATAATAGTACACCTCTGTCACTAGCCAAGGGGATAATAGTTCACCTCTGTCAATAGCCAATGGGATAATAGTTCACCTCTGTCACTAGCCAAGGGGATAATAGTACACCTCTGTCACTAGCCAAGGGGATAATAGTTCACCTCTGTCACTAGCCAAGGGGATAATAGTACACCTCTGTCACTTGCCAAGGGGATAATAGTACACCTCTGTCACTAGCCAAGGGGATAATAGTACACCTCTGTCACTAGCCAAGGGGATAATAGTTCACCTCTGTCACTAGCCAAGGGGATAATAGTACACCTCTGTCACTAGCCAAGGGGATAATAGTACACCTCTGTCACTAGCCAAGGGGATAATAGTACACCTCTGTCACTAGCCAAGGGGATAATAGTACACCTCTGTCACTAGCCAAGGGGATAATAGTACACCTCTGTCACTAGTCAAGGGGATAATAGTACACCTCTGTCACTAGCCAAGGGGATAATAGTTCACCTCTGTCACTAGTCAAGGGGATAATAGTACACCTCTGTCACTAGCCAAGGGGATAATAGTACACCTCTGTCACTAGCCAAGGGGATAATAGTACACCTCTTTCACTAGCCAAGGGGATAATAGTACACCTCTGTCACTTGCCAAGGGGATAATAGTACACCTCTGTCACTAGCCAAGGGGATAATAGTACACCTCTGTCACTAGCCAAGGGGATAATAGTACACCTCTGTCACTAGCCAAGGGGATAATAGTACACCTCTGTCACTAGTCAAGGGGATAATAGTACACCTCTGTCACTAGCCAAGGGGATAATAGTTCACCTCTGTCACTAGTCAAGGGGATAATAGTACACCTCTGTCACTAGCCAAGGGGATAATAGTACACCTCTGTCACTAGCCAAGGGGATAATAGTACACCTCTTTCACTAGCCAAGGGGATAATAGTACACCTCTGTCACTTGCCAAGGGGATAATAGTACACCTCTGTCACTAGCCAAGGGGATAATAGTACACCTCTGTCACTAGCCAAGGGGATAATAGTACACCTCTGTCACTAGCCAAGGGGATAATAGTACACCTCTGTCACTAGCCAAGGGGATAATAGTTCACCTCTGTCACTAGCCAAGGGGATAATAGTTCACCTCTGTCACTAGCCAAGGGGATAATAGTTCACCTCTGTCACTAGCCAAGGGGATAATAGTACACCTCTGTCACTAGAGTGATTTCACTAAAAGCCACACATGCTGGAATCTTCGTTTGAACAGATTTTTTAAAGAACATTTTCAGAGTTTATCATGGTTTTGTAACATAAGGGAGAGGGTGATGCAGAGAGGAGCTTTGGGGGATTTTTCTGTACATTTAATATGTTTTCCTTTGCTTACCTTTCCTTCACTGTTAGAGCAGTATAGCGAGACAGACTAGCTGACATGTTTTATTTAAAGCTGCCAATCTAATCTATGGGTATTTGGTTGGAGCGATGTAGCTTCAGCTTTAAACTGTTATTCATTATTTGAACCCTTCCATCTGAGATGGTGAAGATTCCTCATGTAATGAAAATATGATCTTGTGTTTACTTTCCACTGGGCTGTAGAGAGATATACAGCATGGCTAGCTGGGGCAACACCGAGAGGAACACAGTAATGAAAGATAGATGCCACCATGATAAAAGACAGGAGAATAACAGAAATGACAAGGAAAGATGGTGGTTTGGATGCTGTTATTGACTCTCTTCTCTTCACTGCGTTTTGAAAATGATTTGACTCTTGATTTATGATCCTGTTTACCACCGTAGTTAGAATTCTACTCTCAAAGATGAAAACTCATCGAACATGAAGTTATAAAACCTGAACTTCTCATTTAGTGTGTGATGCTGCATGATGAATGTTGGGTGATGAGAGACAATACAATCAGTGCAGGGTACAGCAGCCTCACTCTAACTGAGGCCCTGGGACTCCCATCTCAACCATTTAAAGGTGCTTCAACATTTCACTGATTGATTGGATGAAGCGTTGAGAAGACAATTGCAGAAGTCTACACTAATTAAATTGAAATTAATCACAAATGGCATTTTATATTTAAAAAGAAGAAAAACTAACCTGATTGTAAAAAATGTCTTCATTATTTACTTCTTTTTGATCTGAATGTATAGTTTGTCTTCATTATTTACTTAGTTTTGATCTGAATGTATAGTTTGTCTTCATTGTTTACTTCTTTTTGATCTGAATGTATAGTTTGTCTTCATTATTGACTTAGTTTTGATCTGAATGTATAGTTTGTCTTCATTGTTTACTTAGTTTTGATCTGAATGTATAGTTTGTCTTCATTGTTTACTTAGTTTTGATCTGAATGTATAGTTTGTCTTCATTATTTACTTCTTTTTGATCTGAATGTATAGTTTGTCTTCATTATTTACTTCTTTTTGATCTGAATGTATAGTTTGTCTTCATTATTTACTTAGTTTTGATCTGAATGTATAGTTTGTCTTCATTATTTACTTCTTTTTGATCTGAATGTATAGTTTGTCTTCATTATTTACTTCTTTTTGATCTGAATGTATAGTTTGTCTTCATTATTTACTTCTTTTTGATCTGAATGTATAGTTTGTCTTCATTATTTACTTAGTTTTGATCTGAATGTATAGTTTGTCTTCATTGTTTACTTAGTTTTGATCTGAATGTATAGTTTGTCTTCATTGTTTACTTAGTTTTGATCTGAATGTATAGTTTGTCTTCATTATTGACTTATTTTTGATCTGAATGTATAGTTTGTAGAAATGTGTTTTGACTCTTGGCCTTTCAATACTGTATAGCAGCTGCAATTAAAACAATTTGAGACAATTTACGAGTTCCAATTAAGTCTAATCAACTAGTGCTGACTGATAATTGTACATTAGTTAGAGTGCTTTGTTTATTTCCATGTTTTCAAAGCACTAAATGTTTCATTGTGCAGTGGCTGAAGAAATGTATTATGTCTATTTTCAAGTGAGACTAGTGTAATTTCAAAAAAATTCAGGCTGGTATTTTATAATTAGTAGGAAATGTATATTATTTTACACCTACATTAGGCAGACGTGGAAGAGCTAGTGTAACTTGTTGAAAGTTTGCCAGGAGGTCACAAAACATCCATTAGAATTTCTCCTCTCTCTGTGAACAAAAATAAATGACACTATTTAAGGTGTAAATTATCAACTGTCACTCCGTCAGCCATTTTGAAACTTCAAAGCTGGTGTGGTGAAAAGCATTAGTAGACACCTGCTGTAACCATGAAGACCACAGCAGCATGCGGTGTACCGTACAGTCCTTTAAAGCTTTTCCCCGCTCTCACTTCCTACCTCTCCCTCTCCCTCCCCCTCTCTCCCTCTCCCCTCCCTCTCCCTCTCCCTCTCCCCCTCCCCCTCCCCTCTCCCTCTCCCTCTCCCTCTCCCCTTCCCTCCCTCTCCCTCTCCCTCTCCCCCTCCCCCTCCCCTCCCCTCCCTCCCTCTCCCTCTCCCTCTCCTCTCTCTCTCCCTCTCTCCCTCTCTCCCTCCTCTCCCTCTCCCTCTCCCTCTCCATCTCCCTCTCTCTGTCTCTGTCAGAAGGACTTAGTATCACAGACAGTCAGCATGTTTTCTCCCCAGTGCGTTGTGTTTGATCACACACTCAGGGTGTGTAAGAGGAATGACAGGCGCCCCTTTGGTGTGCCACTTTTTTGAAGTCATGTCCAAACTCTGAGGCATCCCTCCTCCATGTGGCTCCCCCTACCTTTACCTAGCAAGCCACTGGAGCGTAAGGCCAGGGCAGCCTTGGTGAACAGACCTACTGCTCTCTCAATTTCAATTCAAAGGGCCTTATTAGCATGGGAAACAAATGTTTACATTGCCAAAGCATATGAAATATAATAATAATAAAC
Source organism: Oncorhynchus nerka (assembly GCF_034236695.1). Classification (NCBI taxonomy): domain Eukaryota; kingdom Metazoa; phylum Chordata; class Actinopteri; order Salmoniformes; family Salmonidae; genus Oncorhynchus; species Oncorhynchus nerka. The sequence continues at coordinate 36,333,668 of NC_088416.1, forward strand.
TAAAGTGAAATTATCATTATAAAATGAACAGTAAACATTACACTCACAAAAGTTCCAAAGGAATATAGCCATGGCAAATGTCATATTATGTCTATATACAGTGTTAAAGTACAAAAAGGAAAATAAGTAAACATAAACATGGGTTGTATTTACAATGGTGTTTGTTCTTCACTGGTTGCCCTTTTATTGTGGCAACAGGTCAAAATGTTGCAGCTGTGATGGCACATCACGCATTTCACCCAATAGATATGGGAGTCTGTCAAAATTGGATTTGTTTTCTAATCCTTTATGGGTCTATGTAATCTGAGGGAAATATGTTTATCTAATATACATTTGGTAGAAGGTTAGGAAGTGCAGCTCAGTTTCCACCTCGTTTTGTGGGCAGTGTGCACATAGCCTGTCTTCTCTTGAATACCAGGTCTCCCTTCGGCAGACTTTCTCAATAGCAAGGCTATGCTGACTGAGTCTGTACATAGTCAAAGATTTCCTTCATTTTGGGTCAGTCACAGTGGTCAGGTATTCTGCCACAGTGTATCCTCTGTTTAGGGCCAAATAGCATTCTAGTTGGCTCTGTTTATTTGTACATTTTTTCCAATGTGTCAAGTAATTATCTTTTTGGTTGGATCTAATTGTGTTGCTGTCCTGGGGCTCTGTGGCGTCTGTTTGTGTTTGTGAACAGTGCCCCAGGACCAGCTTGCTTAGGGGACACTTCTTTGTTTCATTTTAGGTGGTTGTAGAATTTACCTGCTCTTTTCTGGATTTTGATATTTAGCGGGTATCGACCTAATTCTGCTCTGCATGCATTATTTGGTGTTTTACGTTGTACATGGAGGATATTTTAGCAGAATTCTGCATGCAGAGTCTCAATTTGGTGTTTGTCCCATTTAGTGAATTCTTGGTTGGTGAGCGGACCCCAGACCTCACAACCATAAAGGCCAATGGGTTATATAACTGATTCAAGTATTTCTAGCCAGATCCTAATTGGCATGTCGAATTTGATGTTCCTTGCCTTGTCTGTCAGACCGTTCACAGCTTACCTGTTACCTGTGGCACTGATGTTTAGGCTGAGGTATGTATAGTTTTTTGTGTGCTCTATGGCAATGGTCTCTAGATGGATTAAGGAGCAAATTAGAGAGATTGTTGTTAACATCATTGTAAGTCTTTACCTTCCCTCTCCTCTACTGTGTTGTGACCTCTATCAGTGTGTTGGTGTTGGTGTTTGTGTTTGTGTTGTCTGTTTCTGTGTTTGAGAGGGTTAGATAGAGATAGATGGGGGTGAGAGAGACGGGGGTGAGAGAGAGAGAGACGGGGGTGAGAGAGAGAGACGGGTGAGAGAGAGAGAGAGAGAGAGAGAGACTTGGGGGTGAGAGAGAGAGGAAGCAGTCTAAATTCATTCTGTAAATTATAAATTCCCCTCTTGTTCTGGTTAAGGGCGATTCTATTTCATTCAAACAAAGTCAGAGAATTCTTTTAGATTCAGGCCATTTGAATTTATTTTAATATACATAATTTCTAGGGCTCTGGTCAAAAGGAGTGCACTATATAGATAATAGGGTGCCATTCTGGACTCATACATTGAGTGAACTCATCAGGGAATGTGGAAGGGAGTGATTGGGTTAACAGTATTTATCTAAGTCACTGGTCTGATTGACTTGGTGATAAGAACATGCAGGGAGGGACACAATCTGTCTCATCAGACATTATTCATGAATTGATCAATCATATTAAAGTGTTGTATTAAAGTGTTGAATCAGATTTCCATAACTGCCAATCACCCACCTCTGCATATGTAAGAATATGAGAGTGTAACCAACCGTTCGCCCAGCGGCCAGGTGGCATGTTATGGATTTATTTTGGATGATGAGTGGATGAGGAGTGTTGCATGTTACACAAAATATGTGAATGAATGTGAATGAATCAGTTGGATTGTTTTATGAACTGCCAAACAAGGAGTTTGAGATTGGTTTCATGGTTTTCAAACTAAATGTGCCGTGAAGAGGAAAATGGACATGAAATAGGTTTATAGGTTGTGCAAAACATGTAAACAGTTTATAGACTGTAGTTTTCAGGTGGTAAAATGTTCAAGCATAAACAATAAAATGTCCAGTTAACCCTCTTGGTGTGTTATGTATACCCTCCTCTCCCTTTATCCTCTCCATCAATCCTCTCTATCCTCTCCCTCCATCCTCTCCCTTTATCCTTTCCCTTCATCCTCTCCCTTCATCCTCTCCCTCCATCCTCTCCCTTCATCCTCTCTCTCCATCCTCTCCCTCCATCTTCTCCATCCTCTCCCTCCATCCTCTCCCTTCATCCTCTCCCTTCATCCTCTCCCTCCATCCTCTCCCTTCATCCTCTCCCTCCATCCTCTCCCTCCATCCTCTCCCTTCATCCTCTCCCTCCATCCTCTCCCTTCATCCTCTCCCTCCATCCTCTCCATCCTCTCCCCCATCCTCTCCCTACTCCATCCTCTCCATCCTCTCCATCCTCTCCATCCATCCTCTCCATCCTCTCCATCCATCTTCTCCATCCTCTCCATCATCTCCATCCTCTCCCTCCATCCTCTCCCTCCATCCTCTCCCTCCATCCTCTCCATCCTCTCCCTCCTCTCCATCCTCCTCCTCCTCTCCATCCTCTCCATCCTCTCCCTCCATCCTCTCCATCCTCTCCCTCCATCCTCTCCATCCTCTCCCTCCATCCTCTCCATCCTCTCCCTCCATCCTCTCCATCCTCTCCATCCTCTCCCTCCTCTCCATCCTCTCCCTCCTCTCCATCCTCTCCATCCTCTCCCTCCATCCTCTCCATCCTCTCCCTCCATCCTCTCCATCCTCTCCATCCTCTCCATCCTCTCCCTCCATCCTCTCCCTCCATCCTCTCCATCCTCTCCTTCCTCTCCATCCTCTCCCTCCATCCTCTCCATCCTCTCCATCCTCTCCATCCTCTCCCTCCATCCCTCCATCCTCTCCATCCTCTCTATCCTCTCCATCCATCCTCTCCATCCTCTCTCTCCATCCTCTCCATCCTCTCCACGTGTTATTTTCCATATGAACATGCAGTTAAACTCATAGGACGTGTCTGACTCTATATCCCCCATGACTTCCTTGTTGAGTGGGTGGGCCGCTAACTCGCTTTACCTTCTTTTATCTGACTTACTCTCTCCTCGTTCTGTCATCCCTCTATTCCTGATCTAGCCTCTTCCTGATCTAACTTCAACATATGCTAGGTGGTTGTGACAACCTTGTAAAAGCTTGGTAAAGCTCAAGTCTGGTCTGTTGGTAGGACTATACAGTCAGCTCAATGAGAATCAAAGCCTCCCAGCTTAGTACCTTCAGCTGCTGCACGTGTGTCACCCTAGGAGGTAGGATTTATACTGCACACCCACCCACACCCCACCCCTCCACACACACACACACACACCCCACCCCACACACACAATTAGGTAGGTTGTTAGGATGGGCTTTAATACAGCGGGGAGATGATTCCTGTTTAAGAGCTAATAAATCAGATAGATCAATCTCATTAGAGATGAATTATCTTCTTAATCGCAGAGCACAGCACTTCTTCACCAGCAGGCTCTTGTAGGCTTTTATGAGCATCATCTATTTTCTGCTGCACAATATCCTTCACTGTTTTTCATAATGGGCCCGTCAACCCACTGGGGAGCATTACTGAAAACATAGAAAGGGATTGAGTTGACATTTGGGATCAGTCTTATTTGTAAGGTTTATACCCCAGTGGTTTGCTGGAAACAGAAAGGGATTGATTTGGCATTTGGGGACAGTCTTATTTGTAAAGTTTATACCCCAGTGGTTTGCTGGAAACATAGAAAGGGATTGAGTTGACATTTGGGGGCAGTCTTATTTGTAAGGTTTATACCCCTGGAAACATAGAAAAGGATTGATTTGGCATTTGGGGGCAGTCTTATTTGTAAGGTTTATACCCCAGCGGTTTGCTGGAAACATAGAAAGGGATTGATTTGGCATTTGGGGGCAGTCTTATTTGTAAGGTTTATACCCCAGCGGTTTGCTGGAAACATAGAAAGGGATTGATTTGGCATTTGGGGGCAGTCTTATTTGTAAGGTTTATACCCCTGGAAACATAGAAAGAGATTGAGTTGACATTTGGGGGCAGTCTTATTTGTAAGGTTTATACCCCAGCGGTTTGCTGGAAACATAGAAAGGGATTGATTTGGCATTTGGGGGCAGTCTTATTTGTAAGGTTTATACCCCAGTGGTTTGCTGGAAACATAGAAAGAGATCGAGTTGACATTTGGGGGCAGTCTTATTTGTAAGGTTTATACCCCTGGAAACATAGAAAGAGATTGAGTTGACATTTGGGAGCAGACTTATTTGTAAGGTTTATACCCCAGTGGTTTGCTGGAAACATAGAAAGGGATCGAGTTGACATTTGGGGGCAGTCTTATTTGTAAGGTTTATACCCCTGGAAACATAGAAAGAGATTGAGTTGACATTTGGGGGCAGTCTTATTTGTAAGGTTTATACCCCTGGAAACATAGAAAGGGATTGATTTGGCATTTGGGGACAGGTCTTATTTGTAAGGTTTATACCCCTGGAAACATAGAAAGGGATTGAGTTGACATTTGGGGGCAGTCTTATTTGTAAGGTTTATACCCCAGTGGTTTGCTGGAAACATAGAAAGAGATCAAGTTGACATTTGGGTACAGTCTTATTTGTAAGGTTTATACCCCAGCGGTTTGCTGGACACTTTTAACATGCTTTAGAAAGTAATTTGGAAAAAGTGTGATGCCTTTCAGCCTCTTCTGCCCTCTGTTTTTCATTGTACCAAGAGACATGTTTTAAGTCTAAGTGCACATTGCTGTCTTTACTCTTGTAAACTTGTTATTTATTCTTTATTAAGAATAAATATGTCTTTAACATGTCCCCTTAGGATTACCTTAAATGTAATTTTTTGAACCAACTTACCAAGAAGCGGAACTTTCAAAGTTATCCAAGTGTACCGGCCTGGTGAAGTGTAACATATCATCAGTAAGTGTACAGCAGACCTACTCCTTCATAAGCCCTTTGTCCTGGTTAACTGGTCTCACAGGTGTGTGAGAGGTGGATATTAGCCCTTGGCCTCTCTAAGTAGCCTACGTGGGGAGATTACTCTCCAGGATCAGGTAGAACTCTCCCCTCCCTCTGCCGCTGTGCCAGTGTGGCTCTTCTGTCCATCGATCCCCCGCCCGCCCCCCTGCTGCTGTGAAGAGAGACTCCAGCCTGCCATGTGAGAGGACTGCCTATCGATCAGAAGAATTTAATTTCTGTGCCTTTTAAAAAGGAGAAAAGCATGTCGGGTCCAGAAACGCAGTAACAACTCACCTTCCCAAGGTCAATGTCCTCAGAACGTGGTCTGAATTCATATGTCAATCTCCACTCACACACAAACACACACAAATTCATTTGTACTTTAAAATTATATTAGTTCTGCTTCGGAGTCAGCTGCATCAAAGTCAGTTGACATTTTTCTCTTATTGGGTAATTGCTTATTAATAGATTCAAATCTCTGCCGGGCAAGCCGGGCCAATTGACATGTTCACTACTATTTCAAAGAGAAGCTCAGAAGAGAACGATGAGAAGAGAGAGGAAAAAAGGAGATCAAGGTAAGAGTAATTAAAAGAGAGAAGACGGGGATAGAGCCATAGCGAGGTAAAGTGTAATTCTGATAAATGGAGAGAGGGAGGCTTTTATGAGCATCATCTATTTTCTGCTGCACAATATCCTTCACTGTTTTTCATAATGGGCCCGTCAACCCACTGGGGAGCATTACTGAAAACATAGAAAGGGATTGAGTTGACATTTGGGATCAGTCTTATTTGTAAGGTTTATACCCCAGTGGTTTGCTGGAAACATAGAAAGGGTTTGAGTTGACATTTGGGATCAGTCTTATTTGTAAGGTTTATACCCCAGTGGTTTGCTGGAAACATAGAAAGGGATTGAGTTGGCATTTGGGGGCAGTCTTATTTGTAAGGTTTATACCCCTGGAAACATAGAAAGGGATTGAGTTGACATTTGGGGGCAGTCATTGTCATCCTGCAAGAAACCTGGTATAGAGGAGATGGACCCACTGGTTGCCCTCTAGGTTACAGAGAGCTGGTAGTCCCATCCACCAAACTACCAGGTGTGAAACAGGGAAGGGACTCAGGGGGTATGCTAATTTGGTATAGAGCAGACCTAACTCCATTAAATTAATCAAAACAGGAACATTTTACATTTGGATAGAAATTCAAAAGGAAATGATCTTAACAGAGGAAAAATGTCCTCCTGTGTGCTACCTATATCCCCCCCATCTAGAATCTCCTTACTCTAATGAAGACAGCTTCTCCATCCTGGAGGGGGAAATCAATAATTTACAGGCCCCGGGACATGTACTAGTCTGTGGCGACCTAAATGCCAGACCCGGACAAGAACCTGACACCCTCAGCACACAGGGGGACAAACACCTGCCTGTAGGTGACAGCATTCCCTCCCACATATGCCCCCCAGGCACAACTATGACAACATAACCAACAAAAACGGGTCACAACTCCTGCAGCTCAGTCGCACACTGGGTATGTACATAGTCAATGGTAGGCTTCGAGGGGACTCCTATGGTAGGTACACCTATAGCTCATCTCTTGGCAGTAGTACTGTAGACTACTTTATCACTGACCTCAACCCAGAGTCTCTCAGAGCGTTCACAGTCAGCCCACTGACACCCCTATCAGCCCACAGCAAAATCACAGTCTACTTGAACAGAGCAATACTCAAGCATGAGGCATCAAAGCCAAAGGAACTGAGTAACATTAAGAAATGCTATAGATGGAAGGAATGCCGTTTGGAAACCTACCAAAAAACAATTATGCAACAACAAATTCAATCCCTTTTACACCATTTCCTGGATAAAACTTTCCACTGTAATAGTGAAGGTGTAAACTTGGCAGTAGAAAATCTTAACAGTATATTTGACCTCTCAGCCTCCCTATCAAATCTAAAAAATCTCAAATAGAAAACCAAAGAAAGTAAACAACAATGACAAATGGTTTGATGAAGAATGCAAAAATCTAAGAAAGAAATTGAGAAACCTGTCCAACCAAAAACATAGAGACCCGGAAAACCAGAGTATACACCTTCACTATGGTGAATCACTAAAACAATACAGAAATACACTACGGAAAAAGAAGGAACAGCATGTCAGAAATCAGCTCAATGTAATTGAAGAATCCATAGACTAACCACTTCTTGGAAAATTGGAAAACACTAAACAAACAACAACACAAAGAATTATCTATCCAAAATGGAGATGTATGGGTAAACCACTTCTCCAATCCTTTTGGCTCTATAACAAAGAACAAAGAGCAAAAACATATACAGGATTAAATACAAATCTTAGAATCAACTATTAAACACTACCAGAACCCACTGGATTCTCCAATTACCTAGAATGAGCTACAGGACAAAATAAAAACTCTCCAACCCAAAAAGGCCTGTGGTGTTGATGGTATCCTTAATGAAATGATCAAATATACAGACAACAAATTCCAATTGGCTATACTAAAACTCTTTAACATCATCCTTAGCTCTGGCATCTTCCCCAATATTTGGAAACAAGGACTGATCACCCCAATCCACAAAAGTGGAGACAAATTTGACCCCAATAACTACCGTGGAATATGTGTAAACAGTAACCTTGGGAAAATCCTCTGCATTATCATTAACAGCAGACTCGTACATTTCCTCAATGAAAACAATGTACTGAGCAAATGTCAAATTGGCTTCTTACCAAATTACCGTACAATAGACCATGTATTCACCCTGCACACCCTAATTGACAACCAAACAAACCAAAACAAAGGCAGTCTTTTCATGCTTTGTTGATTTAAAAAAAGAGAAGAGTCCCCTAAGCAAGCTGGTCCTGGGGCTCTGTTCACAAACACAAACATACCCCACAGATCCCAAGGACAGCAGCACAATTAGACCCAACCAAATCATGAGAAAACAAAAAGATAATTACTTGACACATTGGAAAGAATTAACAAAAAAACAGCGCAAACTAGAATGCTATTTGGCCCTAAACAGAGAGTACACAGTGGCAGAATACCTGACCACTGTTACTGACCCAAACTTAAGGAAAGCTTTGACTATGTACAGACTCAGTGAGCATAGCCTTGCTATTGAGAAAGGCCACCGTAGGCAGACATGGCTCTCAAGAGAAGACAGGCTATGTGCACACTGCCCACAAAATTAGGTGGAAACTGAGCTGCACTTCCTAACCTCCTGTCCAATGTATGACCATATTAGAGACACATATTTCCCTCAGATTACACAGATCCACAAAGAATTTGAAAACAAAGCCAATTTTGAGAGACTCCCATATCTACTGGGTGATATTCCACAGTGTGAAATCACAGCAGCAAGATTTGTGACCTGTTGCCACAAGAAAAGGGCAACCAGTGAAGAACAAACACCATTGTAAATACAACCCATATTTATGCTTATTTATTTTTCCTTGTGCACCCTTAACCATTTGTACATCGTTACAACACTGTATATATACGTAATATGACATTTGTAATGTCTTTATTGTTTTGAAACTTCTGTATGTGTAATGTTTACTGTTAATTTTTATTGTTTATTTCACTTTTGTATATTTTCTACCTCACTTGCTTTGGCAATGTTAACACATGTTTCCAATGCCAATAAAGCACCTTGAATTGAATTGAAGAGAGAGAGAGAGAGAGAGAGAGAGAGAGAGAGAGAGAGAGAGAGAGAGAGAGAGCTCCTTGTAATGCAGGTCATGTCCTCCCTGTATATCTTGGCCAGTGGTAGCATGGTTCTGGGCCCAAGGCACTGGATGAGACTTAAATTGCTCCTGAGTATTACAGTTCAGAACTCTCGCAGCAACCTGAGGCAAAATCCCCCTAAGTTTTTTCCCCTGAGGCAAAATATATCTCCCATCCTCCTGGGAGACATGAATCAATGGGAGCTTATGCCCACTTTAAATGTTCTTTACTCTCTCTCTCTCTCTCTCTTTTTCTACTCTACTCTTACTAAGCCGCATGACTCAGACAGACAATTCATTTCAACCACTTATGCTTTTCAATTTCCTTATATCTCATAGTTTTCTTTGTTCTTGGATTGTCTGGGCAGTTTGGGATCAGTTGCAGTATCCAATAAGTCTATGAGTAATATTTATAAATTCTTGTGGTAGACAGTCCTCAGCAGCCCATTATCTTGAGATGTCAGTTTGCTCTGCCAGCCAGTCCATAGTCCATCACAGTAATGTGTCTGCATCAGCAGCCCCGTTGTGACAGGGTCTCTTGCGGGTTCACACAAGACTGGCTACTTAACTCAAACACAGTGACTCAGACCCACACCCCCCTCTCCATGTCTGTGGCATTACGTATCACACCTCAGAGACGGGCCCTTACCTACACATCTCAAAGAGGAAAGAAGGGAGAGATGGAAGGAAGGAGGAAAAGAGAACGTCTTTATAGTGTAGAAATTAAAGTTGCTGAGATTCAGATACGCCTACACCAACACCCATGCCCCTACCAGCCCCCCAGCAGTCTCCCAGCCCTCCCCCAGCAGTCCCCCAGCCCCTACCAGTCCCCAGCAGTCCCCCAGCCCCCCCCAGCAGTCCCCCAGCCCCTACCAGTCCCCAGCAGTCCCCCAGCCCCCAACAGTCCCCAAGCCCCCAACAGTCTCCGAGCCCCCTACCAGTCCCCAGTAGTCCCCAGCCCCTACCAGTCCCCAGCAGTCCCCCAGCCCCCCTACCAGTCCCCCAGCCCCCCAACAGTCCCCCAGCCCCCAACAGTCCCCAAGCCCCCTACCAGTCCCCAGCAGTCCCCCAGCCCCCAGCAGTCCCCCAGCCCCCACCAGTCCCCAAGCCCCCTACCAGTCCCCAGCAGTCCCCCAGCCCCCCAGCAGTCCCCCAGCCCCCCAGCAGTCCCCAGCCCCCAACAGTCCCCCAGCCCCCAACAGTCCCCAAGCCCCCTACCAGTCCCCAGCAGTCCCCCAGCCCCCAGCAGTCCCCCAGCTCCCCAGCAGTCCCCCAGCCCCCTAGCAGTCCCCCAGCCCCTACCAGCCCCCCACCAGTCCCCAAGCCCCTATCAGTCACCAGCAGCCCCCAGAAGTCCCTTAGCCCCTCAGCAGTCCCCCAGCCCCTACCAGCCCCCCAGCAGTCCCCCAGCCCCCAACAGTCCCCCTGTGTGAAGATTGAATTACCTGATGGGAATAGAAGCCTCTGTCAATTAGAGCAGCCTGTGATGAGTTTATTACTGGTGCAGCCATATTGGTGATTTATCAAAGTGTAACACTGCTGCCAGGCATGGATGCAGACCAGCAGAGCAGTGCTTTTAAATATATATATATATTTTAAGGGGTGGATCAGCTTAATATTGCGGAAAGAATGTTGCTTCCAATGTAATTGTCTGCATCATTTCCAATCCCCCATATTTTTTGGGTAAATATACATATCCATACACGCATGCATACATATACACATATATATATACACATACCTACAGTATATAGACATACATACTTTTTTAAAGAATATACCTTTATTATTATTCCCCGCAAAACCTACCGCCGATCCCCCAATTGGAGTTAACTAATAAACACTTCTTCTTTTACCTTCAATTTATACATCTTATACACATTTTACAGACACAGTCTACTTTACAATAGTTCTCTCTTGTTTGTACTTAGTCCTTCCTCTATTTATGATGTCCATCCAGTTTGATTTATATTTGTAACTATGATATTTCACAAAAGTTCCGAACCTATATACATTTTACAGATCCCGTATGCTTTACATTGTTTATCTTGTTATTAGTCCCACCCTTCAGCTCCATTCAACCCCTCCCATCTGTCTCTCAACATCATCTATTTCGGATTTCTATTTGCCATATATTTTTCAACTGTGCTGTGATGCTTCACAAAATAATTGAACCTTCCTATTCTCATAGCTTCTACAGATTATAAATTAAAAATAAACATTTTTGCCAAAATAATTATTAGATTATTGATTAATTGACTATGGCTTTTCAAATCACCCAGTATTGCTATCTGTAGCGTTAGTTCTAGGCAAATGTTGCAATTCTTCAGCCATTCCTGGACCTGTGACCCAAAAATTTGCTACATATGGACAATACCAAAATACATGATCTAATGACTCTGCCTCATCACAGCAGAATCTGCAGAGCTGGGAAGATTATATCCCCCATATATATAACATTGTATTAGTTGCAAGAATTTTGTAAATTGAAAAATGTGAAGTTTTGAATCCGGTGTTGTTTTGCATATCAATTCATAAACCATGTGCCATGGAACGGGTACATCGAAAATCTCTTCCCAACTATTTTGCCATTTATATGGCACCAGCTGTCAATTTTTGGTCCTTACATGAAATTGGTATGTTTTTATTTATCACACTTTTCTTTAACCATTTATGTTCTTTAATACAGGGCCAACATACAAGTTCCTTACTTTTTTCCCCTTCTACTTGCCTCTTCCATTTTTGTGGTAATGCTGCAATTAATTGGTTGTAATTTTGGGTAGAGCAGAAATTTCCATGTGTCTGTGTTAGCTGCATGTGTGACATAACTCCACCAGTCCTATTTATGATATCATTCACTGAAAGTATACATTTTTTAAACATTTCTTCGATATATACAGTTTTTTAAATCAATTATATTTTAATTTAACCACAATATTTGTTGTACTATTTGTACTTTCTAATGCTTAAAAAGGTTTAAAAAATTAAGATATTTTGGAGAAACAACCAAAAGTGAGCAGGTGTAATCTGAATAAAGGGGAAAAGGCCCTTCCTGAATATAGGATGAGACATTCGTACCAATTGACTAGAGAACCAGTTTGGAATTAAGTATAACTTTTGTATGACTGATGCCTTTAGTGAGAGGTCTAATGCTTTAATATTTAATCATTTCTGCCCACCGAATTCATATTCGTTATATAAATAGGCCCATTTAATTTTATCTGGCTTGCCATTCCAAATAAAATGGAATATTTTTTGTTCATATAATTTAAAAAGCAGGTCACTAGGTGTAGGTCAAACCATAAGCAAATAGGTAAACTGTGATATAACTAGAGTTAATCAGGGTGATTTTTCCACAAATAGACAGTTATTTTCCTTTCCATGGTAGCAAGATCTTATCTATTTTTGCTAACTTTCTATAAAAATGTATTGGAGTGAGATCATTTCTTTCTTTTGGGATTTGTATACCGAGTATGTCCACATCTCCGTCAGACCATTTAATTGGTAAACTACATGGTAATGTAAAATGTGCATTTTTTTTGTGATCCAATACGTAATATGGATCACAAAAATACATAGTACATTTATCATAATTTGGTTTTAATCCAGAGAGGATATCAAAAGTATCTAGATCCTCTAAGAGGCCGTGGAGAGACTTGAATTGTGGTTTTAAAAGAAAACATGAATCATCAGCGTACAATGACACCTTAGTTTTTAAGCCACGGATTTCTAATCCCTTAATATTATTGTTTGATCTAATCTTTGCAGCTAACATTTCGATGGCAATAATAAATGTAACGTCGTTCTTCGTTTGTCGAAAGAGAGGACCGAAATGCAGCGTGGTGGTTACTCATGTCTTTAATGAATGAAATGACGATACATGAAATAACTGAATAAACAAAACAACAAACGGAACGTAAAACCTAATTACAGCCTATCTGGTGAAACTACACAGAGACAGGAACAATCACCCACAAAATACAAAGTGAAACTCAGGCTACCTAAATACGGTTCCCAATCCGAGACAACGAGAATCACCTGACTCTGATTGAGAACCGCCTCAGGCAGCCAAGCCTAACTAGACACACCCCTAATCATTCACAATCCCAATGCCTACAAAAAAACCAATACGACAATACAATAAACCCCTGTCAAACCCTGGCCTGAACAAATAATTAAAGAAAACACAAAATACTAAGACCAAGGCGTGACAATAAATAGATATGCTGATAGTGGACAACCTTGTTTTACTCCTCTAGCTAGTTTAAAACTTTCTGAGATGTAGACATGATTTACTATTTTGCACCTAGGGTTACTATACATAACCTTAATTAACCCATTTTATAAGAGATTCCCCAAAATTGAAATGTTCTAGGCATTTATATATAAACTCCAGTCGTATTTTATCAAAAGCCTTTTCAAAATCAGCTATGAAAACCAGGGCTGGTGTCCCCGATATTTCATAGTGTTCTATTGTTTCCAGTACTTATCTTATATTAACTCCAATGTATTGTCCATGTAATAAACCTGTCTGATTAGGATGAATAATATCTGACGATACTTTTTTAATTCTATGTGCCAAGCATTTTGCTAGGATTTTTGCATCACAACACTGAAGTGTAAGAGGTCTCCAATTTTTTAAATCGACTGGATCTTTATATATACCACTTGGGTCCTGTTTCAGTAATAATGATATCAGACCTTCTTGTTGCGTGTCTGATAATCTACCATTTACAGTGGGGCAAAAAAGTATTTAGTCAGCCACCAATTGTGCAAGTTCTCCCACTTAAAAAGATGAGAGAGGCCTGTAATTTTCATCATAGGTACACTTCAACTGTACCTAATATTAAGTTATACTTTTCTGATGTATCAAATACTTATGTCATGCAATAAAATGCAAATTAATTACTTAAAAATAATACATTGTGATTTTCTGGATTTTTTTAGATTCCATCTCTCACAGTTGAAGTGTACCTATGATAACAAATTACAGACCTCTACATGCTTTGTAAGTTGGAAAACCTGCAAAATCGGCAGTGTATCAAATACTTGTTCTCCCCACTGTATGTTATGTCTGAAAAAGTCAGTTATAAATGATTCTGTCCTAGTTCTAAACTATTTATCATCTAGTAGGCTTTGATTAAATTTCCAATATCCTCGCCAACGTGGAAATGGTGTAATATATATGCCAATTATGTGATGATCCGGCCACATTCTGTCCCCTATCAACACATTTTAAACTTTTGGTGCCAGAGAGAATGGTATAAGAAAGTAGTCAAGACGACTAGCTTGATTAACCCCATGTACAGTATATCTCAATAGATCAGGGTATTTAAGTCTCCATATATCCATTAATTCCAATATATCCATGACATTCATGATTTCGTTAAGTGCCTGAGGGTGATAGTTTGTAGTGTGATTTCCTTTCCGGTCCATAGAGGTATTTAAGACCGTATTAAAATCTACAGAGATCATACGTTAATATAATAATAGAGAGTCTAGTGTCTAGAGTCTAATAGTGTTGCTTGTAGAGTTGATCAATTCTTATATATATTTTCAAAGAAGCTTGGATTATCATTATTCGGACCGTATAGGTTAATAAGCCATATCTGTTTATTGTCCAATAACATATTTATAATAATCCATCTACCTTGAGGATCTGTTTGGACAATTTGCACATTTGGATCAAAATGATTGTTAAATTAAAACCATCACCCCTTTTGAATTTCTTTGCCCATGGGAGAAGTATATTTCGCCCCCCCCAGTTCTTTTTCCACAAAACTTAATCTAAAACTATTGAATGGGTTTCCTGTAAACAATATATATTATATTCCTTCTCTTTTAGCCAGGTAAATACTGATTGTCTTTTCTTATTATCTGCTAGGCCATTACAATTGTAACTGGCTATACTTATTTCACCACCTATCATAATGAGACACAACTTTCAATTCTTTTTATCAAAATCTATGTTTGTTAACATACCATTATAAAGTATTATGATGATTGAGTGTCTATATAGCTGTACCATGATCTTTGCATTTCTACTAAGTAAACCTCCAATTGGTCCCTACTATTCCACCCGCTAAAAGCCCTCCTCATCCCGAGTTGGGTTGTCATCCCAATGCCCGGCAGACCACCCTCGACCCCCTGTATCCCATAACCCATAACCGACTGGGATCCATCCTTTGAAAAGAGCACACAGTGCCATTTACCGAATTGAAGTAGATTAACTGCCAAATGCATTTCCATCGCCCTCACCTCGATTTGTATTATATATAGCAGTGGATTATCCTCTATTGTCCCTAACGTCTTTTACTCCTTCGCAACAGTTGTGGGATACACACACACACACACACACACACACACACACACACACACACACACACACACACACACACACACACACACTCAACCCATACCCCCACACAACCATAAGCTCACTTACTCAACAATTGCACCACCCCAGAGCCCAACTCAAGATAGGTCTTGATTTACAAATGCACTTGCAGTTGCAGCTGCATGAGAAGGCCTGCAAGACTGCACAAAAAATAGGCAAAAATTGAGAGATTTTATTTACCATTGTCACATCCTAGATGATGGAGGTCAAATGTACACCTCTACCCTGAAACACCCACAACACGGTCACCCGTATTGACCATATTCCCAAGCATCTCCATGCAGTCCGACTTTGATTTTGTGCCACTGGGGTCACAATATTATACCCCCTTCTGAATGTCCGAGTGTGAAAGCAGAGCAGTGCTTTATAGGACTTTCACTATGTCCCCGCTGGCTGTACTTCTGCATACACAACGAAGTGGCTTTCCTCATGTGACATTGTAATCAGATGTGTTTGTCTTGATAAAGTTTTCACCCCAACATGCCCCCATACCTGCATTGTCTTGTGTGTGTGTGTGTGTGTGTGTGTGTGTGTGTGTGTGTGTGTGTGTGTGTGTGTGTGTGTGTGTGTGTGTGTGTGTGTGTGTGTGTGTGTGTGTGTGTGTGTGTGTGTGTGTGTGGCTGCTTTATTTATGCAGGGAGGTGTAGGCTGGGGACGGGGGAGGTGGTGTGGGAGAGAAGATGTGTGCACATGCATGCTTACGCGCCTACGTCCATGTGTCTGAGTGTGCTATTATAGACCTGACATTTTTGGGGGGTATGAAGCTCACACTGTTTGCTGCTTGTACTCTCTGTGGGTGTGGGGATCATTGGCTATGACCTGACAGGTAGGGTGAAGGTGGATGCCAACCCAACTCAAGGTCACTGTTCATTACCTGTCCTACACAGAGACACAGAGAGCACTCAGGGGAAAAGCCCATCCATCCATCTGAAACTACAGCCTTATTGTTCTGACTGCTCCCAATAACATGTAGTTGTGTTACTGCTTTGTCATCCACTGAGGAGGTCCGTAAGCATACAACTCAGTCACTGTGTTTCTATATCTGGGTAAGAGCATGCACAGCCTGGGGCTCGCCAGCTAACACAAACACATAATCTGCCCCAGGTCTGTGTGAAGTTTATGGTGTTTTCAGACAACACACTTGCTACATCAAATATTGGATTTATCAAATGTGGGCTTGTGGAGACCAGTAGAGCAGGAGAGGAAAAACTCTCCCTGAGTGTGAATTCATCTATTTAGAAGTGTTTGTTGTTCTGAGCCGTAGTTTGTCACTCATTCTGGCCCCCTGGCTGAGCTCGCCTCACACCTCCTTGGTGGGGCGCCCCCAGTTGATGGACCCCCTGTGGGTCCTCTGTGATTGGTGGAGGTGGTGAGAGACTGTCGGGTGTCTGAAGATAACGCCTGCCCAGGGCCAGGACCCTCAGGATACAGGTAGAGCAGGTCCAGGGGGCCAGAATCAGAACAGATTAGAGAGAAGAATATTGACTGACTCTGTGCCAGCATGTTTCTCTTTCTCAATCTCTTCTTCCCTACCCCCTTCTCTCTCTCTCTCTCTCCCTCTGATTCCCATCCTACATCTCTCTCTATTCATCTATTTCTCTCTCTCTCTCCCTCTGTTTCCCATCCTCCATCTCTCTCTCCATCTCTTTCTCTATCTCTGTTTCTCACCCTCCATCTCTCTCTCCCTCTCCATCTCGTTCTCTCTCTCTGTTTCTCACCCTCCATCTCTCTCTCCCTCTCCATTTCGTTCTCTCTCTCTGTTTCTCACCCTCCATCTCTCTCTCCATCTCCTTCTCTCTCTGTTTCTTACCCTCCATCTCTCTCTCTCCCTCTCCATCTCGTTCTTTCTCTCTGTTTCTCACCCTCCATCTCTCTTTCTCCCTCTCCATCTCGTGCTCTTTCTCTGTTTCTCACCCTCCATCTCTCTCTCTCCATCTCATTCTCTCTCTCTGTTTCTCACCCTCCCTCTCTCTCTTTTCCCTCTCCATCTCTTTCTCTCTCTCTGTTTCTCACCCTCCACCTCTCTCTCTCCCTCTCCATCTTGTTCTCTCTCTCGGTTTCTCACCCTCTATCTCTCTCTCCCCCTCCATTTCGTTCTCTCGCTCTGTTTCTCACCCTCCATCTCTCTCTCCCTCTCCATGTCGTTCTCTCTCTCTCTGTTTCTCTCTGTTTCTCTCTCTCCCCCCTCTTTCTCTCGTTCTCTCTCGTTTCTTACCCTCAATCTCTCCCTCTCTATCTCACTCTCTCCCTCTCTATCTTTTTCATGTAGTTGTTCATATTCTCAGTGTGACCTCTCAGTAGAATGGTTTGTGCTCTCTGGTTATGATTATTCAAGTGGATCCAATGAGCAGGTGTTTACTGAAATGATCATTCTCCTGTAAGAAAATAGGCAGAATATTTTCCCTGCACTGTTTACCAGTGTATGTGTGATGAGGGACACAGATTTGGTGTCATTTCTAATATACAATAATAATAAATAAATATACTATGTATATATATACAGTATATATATATATATTTTTTAAATCCCCTTTATCTTCCCAGTTTCGAGCTTGTCTCATCGCTGCAACCCGCAGCTCCTCGCCCAAGCCTCTCCAGGTTCTCCTTTACCCAAATCCCGATAGCAGATGTTCTGAAAGAGCTCCAAAACCTGGACCCGTACAAATCAGCTGGGCTTGACAATCTGGACCCTCTATTTCTGAAACTATCCGACGCCATTGTCGCAACCCCTATTACCAGCCTGTTCAACCTCTCTTTCATATCGTCCGAGATCCCCAAGGATTGGAAAGCTGCCGCAGTCATCCCCCTCTTCAAAGGGGGAGACACCCTGGACCCAAACTGTTACAGACCTATATCCATCCTGCCCTGCCTATCAAAGGTCTTCGAAAGCCAAGTCAACAAACAGGTCACTGACCATCTCGAATCCCACCGTACCTTCTCCGCTGTGCAATCTGGTTTCCGAGCCGGTCACGGGTGCACCTCAGCCACACTCAAGGTACTAAACGATATCATAACCGCCATCGATAAAAGACAGTACTGTGCAGCCGTCTTCATCGACCTTGCCAAGGCCTTCGACTCTGTCAATCACCATATTCTTATCGGCAGACTCAGTAGCCTCGGTTTTTCGGATGACTGCCTTGCCTGGTTCACCAATTACTTTGCAGACAGAGTTCAGTGTGTCAAATCGGAGGGCATGCTGTAGGGTCCTCTGGCAGTCTCTATGGGGGTGCCACAGGGTTCAATTCTCGGGCCGACTCTTTTCTCTGTATATATCAATGATGTTGCTCTTGCTGCGGGCGATTCCCTGATCCACCTCTACGCAGACGACACCATTCTATATACTTTCAGCCCGTCATTGGACACTGTGCTATCTAACATCCAAACGAGCTTCAATGCCATACAACACTCCTTCCGTGGCCTCCAACTGCTCTTAAACGCTAGTAAAACCAAATGCATGCTTTTCAACCGATCGCTGACTGCACCCGCATGCCCGACTAGCATCACCACCCTGGATGGTTCCGACCTTGAATATGTGGACATCTATAAGTACCTAGGTGTCTGGCTAGACTGCAAACTCTCCTTCCAGACTCATATCAAACATCTCCAATCGAAAATCAAATCAAGAGTCGGCTTTCTATTCCGCAACAAAGCCTCCTTCACTCACGCCGCCAAGCTTACCCTAGTAAAACTGACTATCCTACCGATCCTCGACTTCGGCGATGTCATCTACAAAATGGCTTTCAACACTCTACTCAGCAAACTGGATGCAGTCTATCACAGTGCCATCCGTTTTGTCACTAAAGCACCTTATACCACCCACCACTGCGACTTGTATGCTCTAGTCGGCTGGCCCTCGCTACATATTCGTCGCCAGACCCACTGGCTCCAGGTCATCTACAAGTCCATGCTAGGTAAAGCTCCGCCTTATCTCAGTTCACTGGTCACGATGGCAACACCCATCCGTAGCACGCGCTCCAGCAGGTGTATCTCATTGATCTTCCCTAAAGCCAACACCTCATTCGGCCGCCTTTCATTCCAGTACTCTGCTGCCTGTGACTGGAACGAATTGCAAAAATCGCTAAAGTTGGAGACTTTTATCTCCCTCACCAACTTCAAACATCAGCTATCTGAGCAGCTAACCGATCGCTGCAGCTGTACATAGTCTATTGGTAAATAGCCCACCCATTTTCACCTACCTCATCCCCATACTGTTTTATTTATTTACTTTTCTGCTCTTTTGCACACCAATATCTCTACCTGCACATGACCATCTGATCATTTATCACTCCAGTGTTAATCTGCAAAATTGTAATTATTCGCCTACCTCATGCCTTTTGCACACATTGTATATAGACTCCCCCTTTTTTTCTACTGTGTTATTGACTTGTTAATTGTTTACTCCATGTGTAACTCTGTGTTGTCTGTTCACACTGCTATGCTTTATCTTGGCCAGGTCGCAGTTGCAAATGAGAACTTGTTCTCAACTAGCCTACCTGGTTAAATAAAGGTGAAATAAATAAAAAAATAAAACTCCCCAATGGGCTCAGGAGGCGAAGGTGGAGCATGAACCACCAAACCACCAAACCACGCTTCTTAACACCCGCCCGCTTAACCCGGAAGTCAGCCGCACCAATATGTGCCGCCCTATGCGCCTCCCGATCACGGCCGGTTGTGATACAGCAAGGGATCGAACCTGGGTCTGTAGTGACACCTCTAGCACTGTGATGCAGTGCCTTAGACTGCTGCAACACTCAGGAGGCCTTATTATTCAATATTTCTATCACTGATAGTGCTCGCTTATCTCGTGTTTATGTGTGTGTAGGCATACACACATACCGGTAAAGACACACACACACACACCTCCCTTTGTCTTCTGAAATTCGTTTTTCGGCACATTTCATCATGAGTAGCATTGTCTGAGGGAGAAAGACTGATTTTGTTGCTGCTATTTTGACTTCAGACAGAACATGTTGTCAAACTGAACAAGGAGGGAAGGAAGGTTGAGGGAGATAGAGGGGGCATGCCATGCAGGAGAGATGAAGATTGCTTTAATTGAAGGAGCTGTGGATCATCAGAACCTGAGTTGCCTTGACACTGCTTGTCATCCCATCCATAGCTTTTGATGTCAAGAAAACATCCAAATAGAAAACAGAACTCCTGTCTAGACGCTGAGCCACAGGACCTCTTTGAAGACGTCCAGGCTCTGGCTAATCCAAACGGATGCATGATTATGTGTTTGTGTTTGCATGATTTGAGTGTGGGTGTTTGTGTTTGCATTGATTTGAGTGTGTGTGCATTATTGTGTGTTTGTGAGTGTAGTATTTGAGTGTGTGTGCATGATTGTGTGTTTGTGTGTGCATGATTTGAGTGTGTGTGCATGATTGTGTGTTTGTGTGTGCATTATTGTGTGTTTGTGTGTGCATTATTTGAGTGTGTGTGCATGATTGTGTGTTTGTGTGTGCATGATTTGAGTGTGTGTGCATGATTGTGTGTTTGGATGTCTATGATTGTGTGTTTGTGTGTGCATGATTGTGTGTTTGTGTGTGTATGATTTGA
This sequence comes from Oncorhynchus nerka, assembly GCF_034236695.1. Lineage (NCBI taxonomy): Eukaryota > Metazoa > Chordata > Actinopteri > Salmoniformes > Salmonidae > Oncorhynchus > Oncorhynchus nerka. Next base: position 36,354,396 of record NC_088416.1, read on the forward strand.
GTGTGTGCATGATTGTTTGTGTGCATGGGTGTGTTCGAGAGAATCCTGTCATCGTCCCACTGTTATGGCAATCTAGATAACACCCCCTCTTTTAATCCCAACTCGACCCCTCATTTGTCAGAGCAATGACAGAGCACAGAGGTCATACAGTATATGCCATTCAGGAGATCATACAAAACAAGGATGTCATTTCCCAGCAGCTACAATGACACACATTTGCGTGTGTCTGTGCGCTTAGTCTATGTCTGTGCGCTTAGTCTATTTCTGTGCGCTTAGTCTGTGTCCATGTCGTCATGGGCATTATATAGCCTACTTGTGCACAATCAATAAAACACACGTGCATCTGTGGATGTATTCTCATCGTTCACCACTCGTACACCCCACTATATCAGTATGCATATGGCAGGTTCTGTGTGTGTTTGTGTCTGTGTCAGAGAGATAGAGCGAGCAGGTGGAGGGGGACCTAGAGACAGAGGAAATATGGTTGTGTATTAACAGGCCCGTCTGTCCATGTCATTTGGCTGATCTGTTTCCTTCTAACCTCCCTTTATCTTTCTCTCCATGTCACCAGCAGCTCATTTCTCTCTTTCCTCATTCGGCCGCACGGTTTTGAAGGAAGACATTTCTCTGGGGTTACTGCCAATTGATAAGAGAAACAAAAAGCACATCTGCAGTTTTCTAGGAATATCTAATCATAGACAGTGTAAGCTCCCTGCTCTGCAGTCTCCCAGTGTCTCGAACCAGGCTCTCAGATGGGAGGAAGACCGTCTGGGACAAGAGACATGCTCAGAGAGGGCCAATGACCTTTGAAACCTAGTGTCACACATCCAGCACCCCCTGCCACATACTGCTCAGTGAAACAGAGAGGCCTGGAAGGGACATGGTATGGAAACAGGCACACTTAACCCCTTCCGTGACCATGACACTGCACAGGCTGACACCGCCCTGAGACAGGGGAAGACAGGCTGACACCGCCCTGAGACAGGGGAAGACAGGCTGACACCGCCCTGAGACAGGGGAGGACAGACTGACACCGCCCTGAGACAGGGGAGGACAGGCTGACACCGCCCTGAGACAGGGGAGGACAGGCTGACACTGCCTTGAGACAGGGGAGGACAGGCTGACACCGCCCTGAGACAGGGAAGGACAGGCTGACACCACCCTGAGACAGGGGAGGACAGGCTGACACTGCCCTGAGACAGGGGAGGACAGTCTGACACCGCCCTGAGACAGGGGAAGACAGGCTGACACCGCCCTGAGACAGGGGAGGACAGTCTGACACCGCCCTGAGACAGGGGAAGACAGGCTGACACCGCCCTGAGACAGGGGAAGACAGGCTGACACCGCCCTGAGACAGGGGAGGACAGACTGACACCACCCTGAGACAGGGGAGGACAGACTGACACCGCCCTGAGACAGGGGAGGACAGGCTGACACCACCCTGAGACAGGGGAGGACAGACTGACACTGCCCTGAGACAGGGGAAGACAGGCTGACACCGCCCTGAGACAGGGGAGGACAGGCTGACACCGCCCTGAGACAGGGGAGGACAGACTGACACCGCCCTGAGACAGGGGAGGACAGGCTGACACCACCCTGTGACAGGGGAGGGCAGACTGACACCGCCCTGAGACAGGGGAGGACAGGCTGACACCGCCCTGAGACAGGGGAGGACAGGCTGACACCGCCCTGAGACAGGGGAGGACAGACTGACACCGCCCTGAGACAGGGGAGGACAGGCTGACACCACCCTGTGACAGGGGAGGGAAGACTGACACCGCCCTGAGACAGGGGAGGACAGGCTGACACCACCCTGAGACAGGGGAGGACAGACTGACACCGCCCTGAGACAGGGGAGGACAGGCTGACACCACCCTGAGACAGGGGAGGACAGGCTGACACCGCCCTGAGACAGGGGAGGGCAGGCTGACACCGCCCTGAGACAGGGGAGGACAGGCTGACACCGCCCTGAGACAGGGGAGGACATGCTGACACCGCCCTGAGACAGGGGAGGACAGACTGACACCACCCTGGGGAGGACATGTTGATCAGAGGAGATGTGAGGGTAATTTTAAGACCTTACATTTAGCTGGTCATTTTTCAGTATGTGTATCTGAATGTGTGTGTGTGTGCATGAAAATATGACCCTTTGAAAGTTTGTATTGACTGCCTTTGTGTGTGTGAGAGTGTTTTAGTGAATGTGTGTATTTGCACTGTGTATCGGCCTGTCTGGCAGTGTCCCAGTAGGTACCGGAGACTCAGTAACCATGTTTACTTTCTCTTCTCTGTGTGTTTGCTCAGCATTGTGTTTGACAGCAGAGGTCAGAGGATACAGCACTTGGACTGGACACAGGCTTTCAAACTGCAAAACCAACAGAGAGAGAATTAGAGAGAGTCCCAATCGCCCTCTATTCTTTTTTTATGGAAGAGAGAGCAGGGACACAGAGGGATAAAGAGAGGGAGACATTTTTATTTGTATAGGAGAGAGAGAGGATTTGTGTGCTTTGTGATTTGGCAGAATGTTGACTTGAAAACTTATTTTGTATGCTTCAAAGTTCCCATTTGGCCTCCATTTAAGAGGAGAGTTGTGTTTGTGTCGGCAGAACAGAAGTGAGACCAAAGGGAGAGGAAGTTGATAAGCCGAGGCATCCTCACTCTCGCTCTGACCAATCAGCAGTCTGAGAGCAGAACAGCCAGACCAATCTGCCTCTTCAAAGTGACTTTAGGTCCTTGAAAAGTGCTATATAACTACCATTTATTATTATTATTATTATCTCTTTAACGATGCTCTTTGGCTCGTCGTTTTGTTGTTGTTGTTTCCCCTCTCTCTCTTTTTTATTGTCTGTGTGTGCAGAGACTTCCCAGCCTGACTGTAAAGCCATTATCGCTCCTTTTATCATTATCAGGCTTTTATGTTGAATCCAGAGTACAGACAGGCCCAGTCCCCGGAGAGGCAGGGAGCTGCTGACTGTTGACTAGCTGCCAGGGGCCCAGACAGACACACAGGCCAAAACCTTATCATCCTCACCTTGCTGGGAGGGATTATGCAAATAAGGGAGTTTGGAGTAAAGCTCTGTATTTCCCATAGGCTTCTCTTGACTAGCAGTGTGAAATGCAGGGTAGATTACCATGAGATGGGGATCATCAACCTGTACGAGCATGTCATGTTGGTGAATGTTAGAGCTAATTGGACTACCTCATTGACACAGTGAATATGGTGAAACCATGAAACCCCAATCCCTCCACATTGGCCTTGTTATGGCATTCAATCAAGTGCCAGGAGACTGATTTACATCCAGTCTGGCAATAATGTTAAGCAATGAATGCAAATGATGTTAGCCATGATTTCTTACAGTTTAGGCATTGAAAATGGTCTTGTTTGTTGGGTTTTAGAATGAAACCAATGAGCTCTACATTTTCCTCAGTTTTAAATATAGTAAATGAGAAGAGAGGTGCTCTGTCTGTCTCTCCAAGAGTGTGCATATTGTTCATAGTGAAGCTCAGTGAGGGGCACATTGTTGTATTTCAGTGGGGCAAAGCTTTTATGTCCTGCTTGTAACATCCCATGCCCTAGAAATGTAATTATGTCTTGTATATGGTTCTGGACAAAGCTCTTAAAACCCACGGCAGCAACAGTATTCTCCCTGTGTCCACTCTGATCCTTGACTAAACTTTTAAAAGTGTGCTGAAAAAGTTTTCAAGGCAAAGCATTCCCTCGCCTTCCTAACAATTTCCATTCTTTTCAGCATCTCTTTAAAATGTTCCTCTTTAATCTCCTCTAAGAGGGAGAGACAATCCCTCCAAATCAAGACTTTGCGAATTTCACATGGCCTCATCCGTGTCAGGAGATTCTCTTCAGCTCCTCCTCTCCCACTTCTACTCTTCCCAACCTTAAACCCATGGCAGGCTCCTGGCTAAATATAGTCACTCTGTCTCTTTCCACTCTTCCCAACGTTAAACCCATTTAATCTTCTCATCCCAGCACATGAATGATAATTCCTTCAGAAGAGTTGTGTCTCTCTCTCCTGGTTTTCTGGCTCTGTTTCTCCCACCATTTCAACATAGAAATCACTAGGTTCATTAACCACAGCTACACCATGGAGTCATAATAATGGAAGGCTTAGTATGCTAATTACTACATTTACTGAAACCAGCGTTTCAAATGTGTGATTTTTAAATCTATTCTTCATACCTAGTTTTTTTTAACCTATTGTCCTTGCCATTCTGTTTGGTTGCCAGGCAACACATAGCTGGCTTGTGTTACCTTTTAGCACAAACAACTAAGCCTATGTCTTACTAACATAAATATACTGTATATATACACAGCAAAAAAAGAAACTTCCCTTTTTCAGGACCCTGTCGTTCAAAGATAATTAGTAAAAATCCAAATAACTTCACAGATCTTCATTGTAAAGGGTTTTAACACTGTTTCCCATGCTTGTTCAATGAACCATAAACAATTAATGAACATGCACCTGTGGAACGATCGTTAAGACACTAACAGCTTACAGACGGTAGGCATTTAAGGTCACAGTTATGAAAACTTAGGACACTAAAGAGGCCTTTCTACTGACACTGAAAAACACAAAAAGAAAGATGCCACGGGTCCCTGCTCATCTGCGTGAACGTGCCTTAGGCATGCTGCGAGGAGGCATGAGGACTGTAGATGTGGCCAGGGCATTGAGGGCTTGTAGGCCTGTTGTAAGGCAGGTCCTCACCATACATCACCGGCAACAATGTCGCCTATGGCACAAACCCACCGTCGCTGGACCAGACGGGGCTGACAAAAAGTGCTCTTCACTGACGAGTCGCGGTTTGTATCACCAGGGGTGATGGTCGGATTCACGTTTATCGTCAAAGCAATGAGCGTTACACAGAGGCCTGTACTCTGGAGCGGGATCGATTTGGAAGTGGAGGGTTCGTCATGGTCTGGGGCGGTGTGTCACAGCATCATCGGACAGAGCTTGTTGTCATTGCAGGCGATCTCAACGCTCATGTGGTACCCTTCCTGCAGGCTCATCCTGACATGTCCCTCCAGCATGACAATGCCACCAGCCATACTGCTTGTTCTGTGGGGGATTTCCTGCAAGACAGGAATGTAAGTGTTCTGCCATGGCCAACAAAGAGCCCGGATCTCAATCCCATTGAGCACATACAGTGCCTTGCGAAAGTATTCGGCCCCCTTGAACTTTGCGACCTTTTTCCACATTTCAGGCTTCAAACATAAAGATATAAAACTGTATTTTTTTGTGAAGAATCAACAACAAGTGGAACACAATCATGAAGTGGAACGACATTTATTGGATATTTCAAACTTTTTTAACAAATCAAAAACTGAAAAATTGGGCGTGCAAAATTATTCAGCCCCCTTAAGTTAATACTTTGTAGCACCACCTTTTGCTGCGATTACAGCTGTAAGTCACTTGGGGTATGTCTCTATCAGTTTTGCACATCGAGAGACTGAATTTTTTTCCCATTCCTCCTTGCAAAACAGCTCGAGCTCAGTGAGGTTGGATGGAGAGCATTTGTGAACAGCAGTTTTCAGTTCTTTCCACAGATTCTCGATTGGATTCAGGTCTGGACTTTGACTTGGCCATTCTAACACCTGGATATGTTTATTTTTGAACCATTCCATTGTAGATTTTGCTTTATGTTTTGGATCATTGTCTTGTTGGAAGACAAATCTCCGTCCCAGTCTCAGGTCTTTTGCAGACTCCATCAGGTTTTCTTCCAGAATGGTCCTGTATTTGGCTCCATCCATCTTCCCATCAATTTTAACCATCTTCCCTGTCCCTGCTGAAGAAAAGCAGGCCCAAACCATGATGCTGCCACCACCATGTTTGACAGTGGGGATGGTGTGTTCAGGGTGAAGAGCTGTGTTGCTTTTACGCCAAACATAACGTTTTGCATTGTTGCCAAAAAGTTCAATTTTGGTTTCATCTGACCAGAGCACCTTCTTCCACATGTTTGGTGTGTCTCCCAGGTGGCTTGTGGCAAACTTTAAACGACACATTTTATGGATATCTTTAAGAAATGGCTTTCTTCTTGCCACTCTTCCATAAAGGCCAGATTTGTGCAATATACGACTGATTGTTGTCCTATGGACAGAGTCTCCCACCTCAGCTGTAGATCTCTGCAGTTCATCCAGAGTGATCCAGGGCCTCTTGGCTGCATCTCTGATCAGTCTTCTCCTTGTATGAGCTGAAAGTTTAGAGGGACGGCCAGGTCTTGGTAGATTTGCAGTGGTCTGATACTCCTTCCATTTCAATATTATCGCTTGCACAGTGCTCCTTGGGATGTTTAAAGCTTGGGACATCTTTTTGTATCCAAATCCGGCTTTAAACTTCTTCACAACAGTATCTTGGACCTGCCTGGTGTGTTCCTTGTTCTTCATGATGCTCTCTGCGCTTTTAACGGACCTCTGAGACTATCACAGTGCAGGTTCATTTATACGGAGACTTGATTACACACAGGTGGATTGTATTTATCATCATTAGTCATTTAGGTCAACATTGGATCATTCAGAGATCCTCACTGAACTTCTGGAGAGAGTTTGCTGCACTGAAAGTAAAGGGGCTGAATAATTTTGCACGCCCAATTTTTCAGTTTTTGATTTGTTAAAAAAGTTTGAAATATCCAATAAATGTCGTTCCACTTCATGATTGTGTCCCACTTGTTGTTGATTCTTCACAAGAAAATACAGTTTTATATCTTTATGTTTTAAGCCTGAAATGTGGCAAAAGGTCGCAAAGTTCAAGGGGGCCGAATACTTTCGCAAGGCACTGTATGTGACCTGTTGGATCAGAGGGTGAGGGCTAGGGCCATTCCCTGCAGAAATGTTCGGGAACTTGCAGGTGCCTTGGTGGAAGAGGGGGGTAACATCTCGCAGCAAGAACTGGCAAATCTGGTGCAGTCCATGAGGAGGAGATGCATGGCAGTACTTAATGCAGCTGGTGGCCACACCAGACAGTGATTGTTACTTTTGATTTTGACCTTCCCTTTGTTCAGGGACACGTTATTCCATTTCTGTTAGTCACATGTCTGTGGAAATAGTTCAGTTTATATCTCAGTTGTTGAATCTTGTTATGTTCATACAAATATTTACACATGTTAACTTTGCTGAAAATAAACACAGTTGACAGTGAGAGGACGTTTATTTTTTATTTTTCTGTCTCACCCATGCAGTCAATTCAACACAGTCTGTTCTATACTGCCTGACACTTACACCACCACTTGTAGAGTGTGTGTGTGTGTCTGTGTGTGCGTCTGTGTTTGGGTGTCTGTGATTTGTTTCAGTTTTGCTGTCTGGCAGTAAGTGCTGGTGTTTGGCAACACTTTAGTCATCGTGAGCTGTGTAACGTGCAGTTGGATGTTTAAAGTGGATTGGGATGGATGCCACGTCTGGTAATGGCACCTGTGTGAGAGTGTGTGTAGGTGTGTCGCCTTAATAAAGCAATAAACCACAGTGTATTCTAAGTATGTTTTATCTCTCCATTAAAGCTTAAAGGCTCATTTCAGCCATTTTTATCTCAATATCAAATCATTTCTGGGTAACTGTTAAGTACCTTAATGTGATAGTTTAATTAAAAGAGGTGAAATCGGAGGTGATTTTGTAGATTTTAAATTTTGCAGTCGGCATTACTTAACTCAAATGCAAAGGAACACTTAAAGAGATTGAACCGGTTCTTAAGTACTTACAAATTCGTAACATATTCTACAAATTGGATGACATTGTGCACAATTGTGCACTATTTTCAGGGACCCGTTTTGGTTTGTGAGAGCTACTTTCAAAACTACTGGCTGAGATGATACAAAACCGTAGCATCACTTTCAACAGTCAAATCCTCTGCTCTCAAGATGGCGCCGACTCGAGATGATCGCCTCACTTCACATCCTTAGGAAACTATGCAGTATTTAGTTTTTTATGTATTATTTCTTTCAATGTTAGCCCAGAAAATCTTAAGTGTTAACCTCTTAAGTCGACCCTCTACTTTTTTGAACATTCTGTTAAAAATCGCGCAACATTTCAGCGCCCTGCTACTCATGCCAGGAGGTGCATCAAGCTCCATATAGTGCATTTATATATGCATTTGCTTAGTCTGTGTGGATAGAAAACACTCAGACGTTTATAAAACTGGTTAAATCACTGCTGTGGCTTTAGTGCCCAGAACAGAGCATTTACATCGTAGGCAAGCAAGCACAGGAAAAACTGATCACTGAAAATGGGAAAATATATCCAGACGGGAGATGACAAGTGCTACTTGAACCCATTGATAAAGGTGAACCACAATTAATTGACTGAGGTTGCAGTACCTACAGTCCTTCCACACGGTGTCTAGGTGGTGAGTCTTGTCATTTCCCTTCTAGATTTTTTTCTTGGTCAAACACATGCAGGGCACCGTATCTCCTCGGGTCTAGGACCGGATATTTTCGTTGAGTTTCTAGCCGGACATTTTTCCAGACGGACAGCTAATGATCTTTACATCGCCTCCTGATTAATTTTATCGCTTGAAACCTACTGATTTTAACGTTTACTAATACCTAAAGTTGCATTACAAACGTATTTCAGAAGTGTTTTGTGAAAGTTTATCGTCATCGACTTTTTGAATTTTAAAAAATGACGTTGAGCAAACCAAGGGGCAGTGTTTTGTGAAAAGTTTATGGATTTGGAATTTTAAAACGTTTTGAAACGATGTTTTTTTCGTTTATCACACAGTCTACATATAACGATATCTAGGCTTTATATGGACCGATTTAATCGAAATAAAGACCCAAATAGTGTTTATGGGACATCTAGGAGTGCCAACAAAGAAGATGGTGAAAGGTAATGAATGTTTTCTATTTTATTGTGCGGTTTGTGTAACGCCGAAATGCTAATTATTTTGTTTACGTCCCCTGTGGGTCTTTTGGGGTGTTACATGCTATCAGATAATAGCTTCTCATGCTTTCGCCGAAAAGCATTTTAAAAATCTGACTTGTTGCCTGGATTCACAACGAGTGTAGCTTTAATTCGATACCCTGCATGTGTATTTTAATGAACTTTTGAGTTTTAACTAATACTATTAGCATTTAGCGTAGCGCATTTGCATTTCCAGAGCTCTAGTTGGGACGCAAGCGTCCCGAGTAGAAGCAAGAGGTTAATATATACAGCCGGGAAGAACTATTGGATATTAGAGTGATGTCAACTTACCAACATTACAACCAGGAATACGACTTTCCCGAAGCGGATCCTTTTTTCGGGCCTACACCCTGGACATTGGATCTAATCCCAGAGGCCGACCCAAAACAACGTCGTCGCCGTAGGAGAGGCAGACGGAGCGGCATCCTGGTCAGACTTAGAAGGCGAGCACACCATTCACAGTTTCCGAGCATATTAGTCACCTAGACAGCAAGGTGAACAAAATTAGGGAATGATTTGCCTTCCAGAGAGACATCAGAGATTGTAACATTCTCTGTTTCACGGAAACATGGCTCACTCAGGATACGTTGTCAGAGTCGGTACAGCCACCGGGTTTCTTCATGCGTCGCGCCGACAGAAACAAACATCTCTCTGGTAAAAAGAAGGACAGGGGGTGTATGCCTCATGAATAACGACTCACGGTGTAATCATAACAACACACAGGAACTCAAGTCCTTTTGTTCACCTGACCTAGAATTCCTTACAATCAAATGCCGACCGCATTATCTCCCGAGAGAATTCTCTTCGATTATAGTCACAGCTGTGTATATCCCCCCAAGCAGATACCTCGACGGCTGTGAAAGAACTTCACTGGACTGGAAATCATATATCCTGAGGCTGCATTTATGTAGCTGGGGATTTTAACAAAGCTAATTTGAGAACAAGGCTAACTAAATTCTACCAGCACATTGATTGTTGTACCTGCTCGAGCAAAACATTGGACCACTGCTACTCTGTCTTCTGTGATGCACACACGGCCCTCCCCCGCCCTCCCTTTGGCAAATCTGACCATGACTCCATCTTGTTGCTCCCCTCCTATAGGCAGAAACTAAATCAGGACGCACCCGTGCTTAGGTCTGACCAATGGGATTCCACTCTTCAAGATTGCTTCAATCACGTGGACTGGGATATGTTCCAGGTAGCCTCAGACAATAACATCGACGTATATGCTGACTTGGTGAGTGAGTTTATTAGGAAGTGCATTGGAGATGTTGTGCCCACTGTGACTATTAACACCTTCCATAACCAGGAACCGTGGCTTGATGGCAGCATTCGAGCAAAACTGAAAGCGCAAACCAGTACATTTAATCATGGCAAGGCAACTGAAAACATGACGAATACAAACAGTGTTGCTATGTGTAGCTACAACAGTGTAGCTACAAGCAATAGAGACAAAGTATAGAGACAAAGTGGAGTCACAATTCAACGGCTCAAACACGAGATGTATGTGGCAAGGTCTACAGACAATCACGGACTACAAAAAGAAAACCAGCCCGTCGCGGACATCGATGTCTCGCTCCCAGACATATTAAACAACTTCTTTGCACGGTTTGAGGACAATATAGTGCCACTGACATGGCCCGCTCTCCATCAACGTGGCCGACGTTAGTAAAACATTTAAACGTGTTAACCCTTGCAAGGCTGCCGATCCAGACGGCATCCCTAGCTGCGTCCTCAGAGCATGCGCAGACCAGCTGGCTGGTGTGTTTAAAGACATATTCAATCAATCCCTATCCCAGTCTGCTGTCCCCACATGCTTTAAGATGGCCACCATTGTTCCTGTTCCCAAGAAAGGTAAGGTAACTAAGGTAACTGAACTAAATTACTATCGCCGCCCCGTAGCACTCACTTTGAGAGACTAGTCAAGGATCATATCACCTCCACTCCACCTGATACCCTAGACCCACTCCAGTTTGCTTACTGCCCCAATAGGTCCACAGACGATGCAATCACCATCACACTGCACACTGCCCTATCACATCTCGACAAGAGGAATACCTATGTAAGAATGCTGTTCATTGACTACAGCTCAGCATTCAACACCATAGTACCCTCCAAACTTATCATTAAGCTTGAGACCCTGGGTCTCGACCCCGCCCTGTGCAACTTGGTCCTGGAATTTCTGACGGGCCGACCCCCAGGTGGTGAAGGTAGGAAACAACATCTCCACGCCGCTTATCCTCAACACTGGGGCCCCACAAGGGTGCATTCTCAGCCCTCTCCTGTACTCCCTGTTCACCCATGACTGCGTGGCCATGTACGCCTCCAACTCAAACATCAAGTTTGCAGACGACACTACAGTGGTAGGCTTGATTACCAACAACGACGAGACGGCCTACAGGGAGGAGGTGAGGGCCCTCGGAGTGTGGTGTCAGGAAAATAACCACTCACTCAGCATCAACAAAAGCAAGGGGATGATCGTGGACTGCAGGAAACAGCAGAGGGAGCACCCCCTATCCACATCGACGGGACAGTAGTGGAGAAGGTGGAAAGTTTTAAGTTCCTCTGCATACACATCACGGACAAACTGAAATGGTCCACCTACACAGACAACGTGGCCTGCTCCACCTCTGGCCTGCTCGCCTCCCTACCACTGAGGAAGTACAGTTCCCGCTCAGCCCAGTCAAAACTGTTCGCTGCTCTGGCCCCCCAATGGTGGAACAAACTCCCTCACGACGCCAGGACAGCGGAGTCAATCACCACCTTCCGGAGACACCTGAAACCCCACCTCTTTAAGGAATACCTAGGATAGGATAAAGTAATCCTTCTCACCCCCCCCCCCCTTAAAAGACCTAGATGCACTATTGTAAAGTGGCTGTTCCACTGGATGTCATAAGGTGAAAGCACCAATTTGTAAGTCGCTCTGGATAAGAGCGTCTGCTAAATGACTTAAATGTAATGTTAAATGTGAAGAAGGCGCAACAGCACCTCTTTAACCTCAGGAGGCTGAAGAAATGTGTCTTGTCACCTAAAAGCCTCACAAACTTCTACAGATGCACAATCGAGAGCATCCTGTCAGGATGTATCGGCAACTGCACCGCCCTCAACCGCAAGGCTCTCCAGAGGGTGGTGCGGTCTGCATAACGCATCACCTGGGGCAAACTACCTGCCCTCCAGGACACCCTCAGCACCCGATGTCACAGGAAGGCCAAAAAGATCATCAAGGACAACAACCACCCGAGCCACTGCCTGTTCACCCCGCTATCATCCAGAAGGTGAGGTCAGTAAAGGTGCATCAAAGCTGGGACTGGGAGACTGAAAAACAGCTTCTATCTCAAGGCCATCAGACTGTTAAACAGCCATCACTAACATAGAGAGACTGCTGCCAACATACTGACTCAAATCATTGGCCACTTTAATACATGGACTTAATAATGGTATTACTAGTCACTTTAAATAATGCCACTTTAATAATGCTTACATATCCTACATTACTCATCTCATATGTATATATTGTATTTTATACCATCTACTGCATCTTGCCTATACCGCACGGCCATCGCGCATCCATATATTTATATGTAAATATTATTCCATCCCCTTACATTGTGTGTATGAGGTAGTCATTGTGAATTTGTTAGATTACTTGTTGGTTATTACTGCATTGTCGGAACTAGAAGCACAAGCATTTCGCTACACTGCCATTAACATCTGCTAACCATGTGTATGTGACCAATAAAATGTGATTTGATTTGTTTTAGCATCACTTTAACAGTCAAAACCTCTGTAACATCACTTTAACAGTCAAAACCTATGTAACATCACTTTAACAGTCAAAACCTATGTAGCTTCACTTTAACAATCAAAACCTCTGTAACATCAGTCAAAACCTCTGTAGCATCACTTTAACAGTCAAAACCTATGTAGCTTCACTTTAACAGTCAAAACCTATGTAACATCACTTTAACAGTCAAAACCTCTGTAGCTTCACTTTAACAATCAAAACCTCTGTAACATCAGTCAAAACCTCTGTAGCATCACTTTAACAGTCAAAACCTATGTAGCATCACTTTAACAGTCAAAACCTCTGTAACATCACTTTAACAGTCAAAACCTCTGTAGCTTCACTTTAACAATCAAAACCTCTGTAACATCAGTCAAAACCTCTGTAGCATCACTTTAACAGTCAAAACCTATGTAGCATCACTTTAACAGTCAAAACCTCTGTAACATCACTTTAACAGTCAAAACCTCTGTAGCTTCACTTTACCAATCAAAACCTCTGTAACATCAGTCAAAACCTCTGTAGCATCACTTTAACAGTCAAAACCTATGTAGCTTCACTTTAACAGTCAAAACCTCTGTAACATCACTTTAACAGTCAAAACCTCTGTAGCTTCACTTTAACAGTCAAAACCTCTGTAACATCACTTTAACAGTCAAAACCTATGTAGCTTCACTTTAACAGTCAAAACCTCTGTAGCATCATTTTAACAGTCAAAACCTCTGTAGCATCATTTTAACAGTCAAAACCTCTGTAGCATCATTTTAACAGTCAAAACCTATGTAGCATCATTTTAACAGTCAAAACCTCTGTAGCATCATTTTAACAGTCAAAACCTATGTAGCATCACTTAAACAGTCAAAACCTCTGTAGCTTCACTTTAACAGTCAAAACCTCTGTAACATCACTTTAACAGTCAAAACCTCTGTAGCTTCACTTTAACAATCAAAACCTCTGTAACATCAGTCAAAACCTCTGTAGCTTCACTTTAACAGTCAAAACCTCTGTAACATCACTTTAACAGTCAAAACCTCTGTAGCTTCACTTTAACAGTCAAAACCTCTGTAACATCACTTTAACAGTCAAAACCTCTGTAGCTTCACTTTAACAGTCAAAACCTCTGTAGCATCACTTTAACAGTCAAAACCTCTGTAGCATCATTTTAACAGTCAAAACCTCTGTAGCATCATTTTAACAGTCAAAACCTCTGTAGCATCATTTTAACAGTCAAAACCTCTGTAGCATCATTTTAACAGTCAAAACCTATGTAGCATCATTTTAACAGTCAAAACCTCTGTAGCATCATTTTAACAGTCAAAACCTATGTAGCATCACTTAAACAGTCAAAACCTCTGTAGCTTCACTTTAACAGTCAAAACCTCTGTAACATCACTTTAACAGTCAAAACCTCTGTAGCTTCACTTAAACAGTCAAAACCTATGTAGCATCACTTTAACAGTCAAAACCTCTGTAGCATCACTGTAACAGTCAAAACCTCTGTAACATCACTTTAACAGTCAAAACCTCTGTAGCATCACTTTAACAGTCAAAACCTCTGTAACATCACTTTGACACAGTATTGCCGCAGTTGTTAAACATAAAAGTCTAATCATAGTCCAGCCACTTCTGTAGTAATAAAAAAGTGTCTACAAATCCAGTTGTTAAAAAACCATCTACATACAGTAGATATAACACCAGCACATTTCACTGATATCTTATCAGTGTTATCTTGGAATGAGGGTGCTCAAGCTGAAGTAATGACCACCACATTCCTCCTGGCCTGAGGGCTCAAGAGACAGGTGGTAAGAGGAGATGTCAAGTCAGCAGTATTTCCCCTTGTTTTTCCCTGCAGAGAGAGTAAGTCGAGGTGCTAAAGTCTGAGAAGACAGAGGACAATGAGTAACCTGTTTGGGCAGTGTTCCCTAAGGTTACAACTGGGCAGCACTGTCAGGACAATTACCTTCCTCCCTTCTGTTCATTAAAGCTGCAGTGGGTACAAGCATAAAACATTCCCTTTCTGAAATGTCACTGGGTATTTTAATTTCATGTGTGACAAGTGACATCATTACTTCGCACTCCTTGTGCTTCACCTCTGTCGATGCCTGCACTTCCTCCTCAGACTGGAACACGACAACATACCTAGTTCCTCAGCTACTGCTATGTTTGGCTGGGGATGGCTGCAAATTGCTTCTCTCCTCTGTGGCAGTGGACACCCCCCTCTTCTGACAGCAGCTCTGATTCTCCTCTCTCTCTCTCTCTCTCTCTCTCACTCTCTTGGTCACGGCAATTTGTTATGGCACTCTAGGCCCCTCCTTTGAAGGGAGATCTGAGGGTGCTGGCTGCTGGGTGTCAGATGCTAATCCAGCCAGGCTAATAGCTCTCTCCTCCAGGGTTAGCTGGTGCTTGCTGCTGCTGCTGTTTGTAACCGGTCTCAGCCTCAGCATCTTTCCTTCAAGCTGGCTCCTCATCACTGCTTGGCTGGCTCAACCACACATATAAAATATCAGTGGTCATCTAAGTGAATGTGTTTTCATGCATAAAATAAGGTATTCACTGAAAAGAAGCCTCGACCTAAAACTGAGCTTTCTTCAAGAAACACTGTTGTTTCCACACAGACATACAGCATTGGGATAAGTGATTGTTGAACTCCTGATTGTTGACCTCCTGAGGTGCTTTCTTCAAGAAACACTGTTGTTTCCACACAGACATACAGTAGAGTGATTGTTGAACTCCTGATTGTTGACCTTCTGAGGTATTAATTTGCACACTGGCTGTAGGAGTCCACAATAATGTGACTGAAAGGCAAGTTAACCACATCTAATTCTGCCTATTTAGACAGGGCTATGTTACCCCAGGGACTCTCCATATTAGAACTCTTCTGTGGGAGAATGTGAAAGCAGGGCTTTCATTGGAGCACACATGGCTGTAATGTTGTCTGGGCCTGGGCTGACGCAGTGGAATGGATGTCCTGATTAATTAGAAAGCTAAAAGCGAAGGCACCCACTTCCTCATTATGACCTGAGAGACATGAGACAGTCACCTGTGGGATACCTCCACCCCAGGTGTCACGCCCTGATCTGTTTCACCTGTCTTTGTGCTTGTCTCCACTCCCCTCCAGGTGTCGCCCATCTTCCCCATTATCCCCTGTGTATTTTACCTGTGTTCTCTGTTTGTCTGTTGCCAGTTCGTTTTGTTTTGTCAAGCCTACCAGTGTTTTTCCCTCTATTCCTGTCTCTTGATTTTTCCTGTTTCCTAATTTTCCCAGTGTTGACCTTTCTGCCTGCCCTGACCCTGAGCCTGCCTGCCGTCCTGTACCTTTGCCCCACTGTCTCCAGCCGAAAACGTATGCAAACTTAACACCCAAAGTTGTCTGTATTGCGGAACTGCCGGTCACACATTTATTCAAATGTTTTTTCCCGGCCAAGAAGATTCCTTTCCTTTGAAAGTTTGTTTCTTAATTTCTTTGTTGTTGTTGTAATTAATTTCCCCCAACATTTTAAATACCTTGCCTGTCATGAAGCATGATGGCCATCGTAATCATATAAGCCAGGTAGGCCTATCACGTAAACTCAGCAAAAAAATAAACAGCCTCTCACTGTCAACTGTTTTCAGCAAACTTAACATAAATATTTGTATGAATATAACAATATTCAACAACTGATACATAAACTGAACAAGTTCCACAGACATGTGACTAACAGAAATTGAATAATGTGTCCCTAAACAAAGAGGAGGTCAAAATCAAATGTAACAGTCAGTATCTGGTGTGGCCACCAGCTGCATTAAGTACTGCAGTGCATCTCCTCCTCGTGGACTGCACCAGATTTGCCAGTTCTTGCTGTGAGATGTTACCCCACACTTCCAACAAGGCACCTGCATGTTCCCTGACATTTCTGGGGGTAATGGCCCTAGCCCTCACCCTCCGATCCAACAGGTCCCAGACATGCTCAATGGGATTGAGATCGGGCTCTTCGCTGGAAATCACGCACAAAACGAGTAGTATGGCTGGTGGCATTGTCATGCTGGAGGGTCATGTCAGGATGAGCCTGCAGGAAGGGTACCACATGAGGGAGGAGGATGTCTTCCCTGTAACATCAGTGAACTTTTTGCCAGTCCTGTCTGGTCCAGCGACGGTGGGTTTGTGCCCATAGGCGACACTGTTGCAGGTGATGTCTAGTGAGGTCCTGCCTTTACAACAGGCCTACAGGCCCCCAGTCCAGCCTATCTCATCCCAGTCATCAGTAAGACAGCATTGGGGTAGGTGCATGTCTGACATCAATTTGTGCGCAATGATGAATTTAAAAAAATGTATGCCACATTTCCAACCACTCAGTTCGTCAAATTTCTGCCCTGCTAGAGCTGCCCCAGTTTACTGGAAATGCTGATATTGTGAAGTGTAAATGTCTAGGAGCAACAACGGCTCAGCCATGAAGTGGTAGGCCACACAAGCTCACAGAATGGGACCGTTGAGAGCTGAAGTGCCTATCGGGTAAAAATCATTTTTCCTCGGTTGCAACACTCACTACCATGTTCCAAACTGCCTTTGGAAGCAACGTCAGCACAATAACTGTTTGTCGAGAGCTTCATGAAATGGGGTTCCATGGCCGAGCAGCCGCACACAAGCCTAAGATCACCATGCGGAATGCCCAGCGTCGGCTGGAGTGGTGTAAAGCTCACCACCATTGGACTCTGGAGCAGTGGAAACTTGTTCTCTGGAATGATGAATAACGCTTCACCATCTGACGGATGCCAGGAGAACGCTACCTGCCTGGATGCATAGTGTAAAGTTTGATGGAGGAGGAATAATGGTCTGGGGCTGATTTTCATGGTTCGGGCTAGGCCCCTTAGTTCCAGTGAAGGGAAATCTTAACGGTACAGTGACATTATAGACAATTCTGTGCTGCCAACTTTGAGGCTACAGGTTGGGGAAGGCCCTTTCCTGTTTCAGCAGGACAATGCCCCCGTGCACAAAGCGATGTTCATACAGAAATGGTTTGTCGAGATCAGTGTGGAAGAACTTGACTTAAACAAAGCCCTGACCTCAATCCCATCAAACACCTTTGGGATTAATTGGAATACTGTCTGCGAGCCAGGCCTAATTGCCAATCATCAGTGCCCGACCTCACTAATGCTCTTGTGGCTGAATGGAAGCAAATCCCCACAGCAATGTTCCAACATTTAGTGAAAAAGCTTCCCTGAAGAGTGGAGACTGTTGTAGCAGCAAAGGGGGGACCAACTTCAAAGGGGGGACCAATACCAATGATTTTGAAATGAGATGTTCGACGGGCAGGTTTCCACATACTTTTGGTCATGTAGTATATGTCTGAACAGGTTTCAATGTATGTGTCATGACAGTGTTATGACCATATTATGACATGTTATGGCAAGATGTCAGCTGTTATGACATATTATGACATGGTTATAATGTGTTATGACACTGGGTGTCAAGTAAAGTGTTACCACCCTGTTCACATATGTGCGTTATTAATGACCTCCCTTCATTCTCAGGCTTTCTATCTCCCCTCTCTCACCCTCCCTCCCTCTTTCATATTATTTTCTTCCACTGGAATATTAGAGGATGAGAAAGAACACTATGCTGTTCACTGCAGTGTAGTGTGGCATATGATCCCATAATTATTCATTACTCAAATAACATGCCTCGGGCACTGGCGAATTTGCACAAAACCTTGTCTCTCTGTCGTCTCTCTCGAGGTGGGACTGAACCATGATGAGAACAACACAGAGATAAAGCCAGTGTGGTGGGTCATTGACTCACGATAAGCTGGGCTACAGATGGTTAGACGGGCATTTGGGGTGTGTTCTGAACTTCACTGTGGAGATCTAGCCTTTTTGTAGTGTCTTTGCTCTGGCCTCTGTACTGTGGCTCCTCCATTATGGGACTGATGTCTATAGCCAGGGAACAGAGGTGCACCATGGAGAATTGATCTGCGTCGGACAGGAGATGAAAGAGGAAAGGTAAGAGACACGTACAGAAGGAGCACAAGAGAAAGAATTCTAATTGAACAGATAAAGAGAGGACAAGAGGGAGGGAGAGAAAGATGGAAAGCAAGCGGCAGAGCGAGCTGGTTGGAGTGTTTCTATTCGCAATAGCAATGATTGTAGTGAGAGGTAAAGAGAGAGAGCGAGGCAGAGAGAGGAAAAGAGGGAGCGATAGAGGCTTTGATATTGGACATGTGTGTCTCCAGTACAGAGAATGAGCGGGGTACCCGAGAAAACCATTAAAAACGACATATTTAACTTATTCTCTTTTTCTGTCACTCGGAACCTCCATATCTCCTTTTCTCTATTTTCTGCCCTGTCACCTGCGGATGAGAGGATCGATGAGAGGTGAAGGAGTTTGGTGACGACTACACACATTTAGTTTGTACAGTCACACCGCAGGGCTGCTGGGGCAATACACACACGCACACACACACACTTTGCAGCTCGGGATTTTAACAAAGAAAATTGAGGAAAACGCTACTGAAGTTCTCTCAACAATTGACTGTAGTATTCACGCTGGGAAAACACCTGACCAATGCTATGCCTATAAGGCCCTCCCCCGCCCTTACTTCCGCAAATCAGATCATGACTCCATTTTGCTCCTCCCTTCTTATAGGCACAAACTCAAACAGGAAGTACCCATGCTAGGTATATTCAACACTGGTCTGACCAATCAGAATCCATGCTTCAAGATTGTTTTGATCATGCAGACTGAGATATGTTCTGGGTTGCCTCTGAGAATAACATTGACGTATACACGGACACGGTGACTGAGTTCATCAGGACATGTATAGGGTATGTTGTTCCCACTATGACTATTAAAACCTACCCAAACCAGAAACCGTGGATAGATGGCAGCATCCGTGCTAAACTGAAAGCGCGAACCACCGCTTTTAACCATGTCAAGGTGGCTGGGAATATGGTTGAATAGTTGTTTCCTCAGTAAGACAATCAAACAGGCAAAACATCAGTGCAGAGACAAAGTGGATGGCTCAGATATGAGACGTATGTGGCAGGGTCTACAGACAATCACGGATTACCAGCGGACACCGACGTCTTGCTCCCAGAAGAGCTAAACACCTTCTTCGCCCACTTTGAGGATAATGGCATGGCCCGCTCCCATGGACTGTGGGCTCTCCTTTTCCGTGGCCGACTTGAGTAAGACCTTTAAGTATGTTAACCCTCGCATGACTGCCGGCACAGACGGCATCCCTAGAGCATGCACAGACCAGCCGCTGGAGTGTTTGCGGACATATTCAATCTCTCCCTATCCCAGTCGACTGTCCCCACATGCTTCAAGATGTCCACCATTGTTCCTGTACCCAAGAAAGCAAAGGTAACTGAACTAAATGACTTTCGCCCCGTAGCACTCACTTCTGTCATCATGAAAGTGCTTTGAGAGGCTAGTTAAGGATCACATCACTCTACCTTACCAGAAACCCTAGACCAGGGATGGGAAATTCCAGTCCTCAAGGGCCTGATTGGTGTCACAGTTTTGCCCCAGCCCCACCTGACTCAAATAACCACCTAATCATGTTCTTCAGTTTAGAATGCAATCTGATTATTAATCAGATGTGTTTCCTAGGGATGGAGAAAAAGTTTGACACCAATCAAGCCCCCGAAGACTAGAGTTGCTCCACTTCAATTTGCTTACTGCCCCAATTCACAGACGATGCAATTGTCATTGCACTGCACACTGCCCTATCCCACCTGGACAAGAGGAATACCTCTGTAAGAATGCTGTTCATTGACTCGAGCTCAGCCTTCAACACCATAGTACCCTCCAAGCTCCTCATCAAGCTCGGGGCCCTGGGTCCTGGACTTCCTGACGGCCGCCCCCAGGTGGTGAAAGGAGGAAACAACACCCCCAATTTCACTGATCCTCAACACAAGGGCCCCACAAGGGTGCGTACTCAGCCCCCTTTTATACTCCCTGATCACTCCCTGCAACACACGCCTCCAACTCAATCATCAAGTTTGCAAACGACACAACCATAGTAGGCCTGATTACCAACAATGACGAGACAGCCTACAGGGAGGAGGTGAGGGCCCTGGCGGAGTGGTGCCAGGAAAATAACCTCTCCCTCAACATCAACAAAATGAGTTGATCTTGGACTTCAGGAAAAGCAGAGGGAGCACGCCCATATCCACATTGGCGGGACCTCAGTGGAGAAAAGCTTCAAGTTCCTCGGTGTACACATATCTGACAATCAGAAATGGTTCACCCACACAGACAGTGTGGGTGAAGAAGGCTTGGCCACTAAGACCCTCACAAACTTTTACAGGTGCACAACTGAGAGCATCCTGACTGGCTATATCACCGCATGATACGGCAACTGCACCGCCCACAATCGCAAGGATCTCCAGAGGGTGGTGCGGCCTGCCCAACACATCACAGCGGACACACTGCCTGCCCTCCAGGACACCCTCAGCACCCGAGCCATGGCCTGTTCACTCCACTATCATCCAGAAGGCGAGGTCAGTACATGTGCATCAAAGCTGGGACTTAGAGACTGAAAAACAGCTTCTATCTCAAGGCCATCCCTAGCCGGCTACCACCCGGTTACTCAACCCTGCACCTTAAGAGGCTGCTGCCCTATATACATAGACATGGAAGCACTGGTCACTTTAATAATGGAACACTAGTCACTTTAATAATGTTTACATACTGCTTTACTAATTTCATATGCATATACTGTACTCTATTCTACTGTAATTTAGTGAATGCTACTCCAACATTGCTCGTCCTAATACTTATATTCTTCTTAATTCCATTATTTTACTTTTAGATTTGTGTGTATTGTTGTGAATTGTTAGATACTACTGCACTGTTGGAGCTAGGAACACAAGCTTTTTCCTACACCAGTAATAACATCTGCTAAAAATGTGTATGTGACCAATACAATTTGATTTAATTTGATTTGATTTGAGACACACATGCAGACACATTCGCAGACAGACAGAGAGAGAGAGAGACTGAGAGACAGAGAGAGACAGAGAGAGGGAGAGAGAGTCAGAGACAGAGAGAGAGAGACAGAGACAGAGAGAGGGGAGAGAGTCAGGCAGAGAGACAGAGACAGAGAGAGGGAGACAGAGAGAGTGAGAGAGAGACAGAGAGAGAGACAGAGAGAGAGAGAGTCAGAGACAGAGAGACAGAGAGAGCGAGTCAGAGAGAGAGACAGAGAAACAGAGAGAGGGAGAGAGAGAGACAGAGAGACAGAGAGAGAGGAAGAGAGACAGAGACAGAGAGACAGAGAGAGAATGTCTGAGACAGAGAGAGAGAGAGAGAGAGAGAGAGAGAGAGAGAGAGAGAGAGAGGGGGGGGGGGGATCGAGAGAGAGAGACAGAGAGCAGAAAAATGTGGTCACTGCATGACAGGGGAGATCAACAGAGATGCACCTTTACTTCACCTTCACCTTTACTGTGAGAAATATTCCTCACCAAGAGATTCATTATTCACAGAAATTACTACATTTATTCAAAATTTTTACTTATTAAACCCAGAGCAAAAACAAAAAATACTCCTGGGCGAAGGAGCATAGCAATAGCCTGTGGGACACTGAATAATAACATCTGCATAATAGTAGTGGTACGGGTAGTAAGGGTGATGGTAATGATAACAGTTTAATGGTGGTGGTGGTGGTAGTAATAGTAATGATGATGGTCATGCAGTATTGATATAATGGTGAGGATGCCAGTTAGTTAGTTATAAGTTAGGTATAGTTTCATTTTCCATGTTTAGCTTTTTCTATTTATTGTATTTCTACTATTGACTGTTACCGTTTTATTGTTGTTATTTACAACCATTTTATATTATTATTATTATTCATTTTATTACAATGTATATTGTATACATTGTTGCTTTGGCAATATTGATGCAATGTTCTACATGCCAATAAAGCAGCTTGAATTTGCGAGAGAAAATATCCATATTTTCTCCCCAGACAGACTCCATCCAGGCCATTGTATCCATGGCCCCAGTCCAGTGAGCACACAGCAGATAGACTCCACAGCCTTCATATTTAAGCCACAGACAGATTACAGGGATTAAGGTGGTTCTCTGTTGTAATTGAATGGGTCACCCCATGGCTTTGTGTTTGAAATTAAATCTATTAGAACGGGGCTGAATAGCCCCAAAACCTTTTCACTCTTAAAAAGAGCAATCATTTTCTGTGTGTACTTTCTCTCCAATTGTCTATTACCCCTCTCATTCACTCTTTCTATCTCTTTCTCGCTATATCTCTCCTCTCTCTTTCGCTCATTGTCACACACAAACTCACTCTTTCTATCTCTTTCTCACTTTGTCTCTCCTCTCTCTTTCGCTCATTGTCACACACAAACTCACTCTTTCTATCTCTCGCTCTCTTCACTCCCTATCTCTTTCTCCTCCCTCACTATCTTCCACTCTCCTTTCTCTCTCTCTCTTTCTCTCTCTCCTCTTTTTCTTCTAAATATAGTTCTACTCCTCAATCTCCCTGCCAGGGCCCTTCTTAATGGCCTCTCAATAAAAGCATTAGCATGACATGTCTGTCAGTCCTCAGCCTCAGGAGCTCTGTGTGTATCAGCAGGGAGGGTGACAGATCATTACTGACACTTCACTCTCAGTCCCACATAGACAAAATACACCTGTATCAGACCTTTCCACAATCAATCCTAGACTTTGAGCAGCGAGCTTTTGTCCTAAAGAGAAAGTTATGATAAGTCATGACCTGTGGATGGAGTTCAGTAAAGGCCAAGCTTGGAGAGAGGGAAAGGGAGAGCGGGGGAGAGGGAGAGGGAGAGAGGGAAAGTGGGGGAGAGGATGAGAAGGTAGACAGGGGCCCACTGGGGGCAAGAGACATAATTGACAGCGGCTCCAAGCAGTTAGGTATCAAAGTAGAACGTTAGTCAGTGAGGGGATTGAACCGACTGACTCTGACACACCTGACACACCTGACGTGATACAATGACTGCTAATGATATGTCATATTAATGACATGAGAGTGCAGATGGCTCCATAATAAAGAAGTATCAATGAGTTCCCAGGAGCTCTCCACTGTACCAAATACAGTATTAAGAGATCGGACATCATCCTTTTGAGGGGATTTTGATCATTTTTCAACGTGTTCAGTTCATAAAGGGCCCGAGACTTGTTCTCTCTTTTTATCCCCCCTGTTTAGTGCATTATTAGAGGAGTTTAGAGTGGGTAGGAAAAGGCATGCAGCATCGGTCCCTGAATGGGAGGCCATTTTAATGATTTAATGGCGCCCTTTAGTATTAATTTCACTGTGTTGAGGAAAAACTTGTTCCAAGGATCAGGCAGAGCTCAGAACAATTTTTTCCTTAAAACAACTGTGAGCCGCAGCTCCTATCTGTGCTGCACATGGCTGTCATTTTAAAGTGGCAGCCAATCAGACACAGTAAAGCAAGGTCACAGATCTGCCACCTCATACCTCGCACCTACCCACATCTCCTCCAAGAGAAATAAGCACTTAACTCCATCTCTCTTCCTCTTCCCTGTTGCCCCTCCCACTTGTCTTTCACTCTGCCTGTTCTAACCTGCTTAGAAGAAAACTGAGGAGAGCAGGTGTTAGGAGCCATTCTAGCCACTTAGGTCGTTGAGCCCAGCGCTGCCTCTGTGCTGGCTATGGAGAGAGTGGCTCATTCTGATCCCCCTGCCCTCCTGGGGTTCTGTTCTGTGAGTGAACAGAGGGAGACAGTGACAGACAAAGACAGAGAGATTAGTGATGCAGGAAAGTGCAGTGTCTCTGTGCTGCAGTGCTCTGTTTACTGAGTGTCCTCCATACTGATGGTGACAAAGGGCACAGTGGTGTCTCTTCACACAGAGCACCTCTCTCACACTCACACACACATACTGACACAAACACTGACTTCCCGTGATGGAATAATCACAGACATGTAGAGACAGACACCACTTGACTACCAAACAGATGTTGCTGATATATAGAGAGTACTGAGGGAACAGGTCTACTATAGCAAGTTCAAGCATTCATGGTCATCTAAGAAACAAGACAATAGAACGTGATTTGACCTTTGATCTAATAGGAGGTTGAAGTACAGTACATTACATTGAGATAACATTGAATATATTAAATGTATGGTAATATGCTGTTCCACATGAGCAATTCTAACTATCCTCTCCACTCTGTGTCATTGAGCGTGTCTGGTACACAATGATTCCACTCATCCCGGTGTCCTGCAATCAGTAGAGGAGATGGCTTGATTTCTCCCTCCTCACCGTCTAGTCTGACACTCTAATGGAGTGCTAGTTGAGTCATCATGGCTGACCTGGCATCATCAATCACCGGGCGGGGAGGTTTTCATCCCTACCAGAGTTAAATGTCAATAGTGACGTGGGGCTGAAGGTGAACACTCGAAACGTGATGGAGCAAAACCACCAGCCCATTGACATTCACCACAGGGGGAGGTCCTTATCAAAATGACACTGAACAAAAATATTAACGCAACATGTAAAGTGTTGGTCCCATGTTTCATGAGCTGAAATAAAAGATCCCAGAAATCTTCCATATGAACAAAAAGCTTATTTCTCTCAAATATTGTGCACTAATTTGTTTACATCCCAACTCATTTGCCAAGATAATCCCTTCAACTGACAGGTGTGGCATATAAAGAAGCTTATTAAACAGCTTGATCTTTACACAGGTGCACCTTGTGCTGGGGGCAATAAAAGGCCACTCTAAAATGTGCAGTCTTGTCACAAAACACAATACCTCATATGTTTTGAGGGAGCATGCAATTAACATACTGACTGCAGGAATGTTCACCAGAGTTGTTAAGAGACAATTTAATGTTAATTTCTGTACCATAAGCCACCTCCAATGTAATTTGAGAGAATTTGGCAGTACGTCCAACCGGTCTCACAACCGCAGACCACATGTAACCACGACAGCCCAGGACCTCCACGTCTGACATCTTCACCTGCAGATCGTCTAAGACCAGCCACCCGGACAGCTGATAAAACTGTGGACAGCTGATAAAACTGTGGAAAGCTGATAAAACTGTAGCCAGCTGATAAAACGATGGACAGCTGATAAAACTGTGGACAGCTGATAAAACTGTAGCCAGCTGATAAAACTGTAGCCAGCTGATAAAACTGGATTTCTGCACAAACTGTCAGAAAATGTCTCAGGGAAGTTTGTCTACGTCGTAACCGACTTTAGTGGACAAACACTCACCTTCGATGGCCACTGGCACGCTGGAGAAATGTGCTCTTCATGGATGAATCTCGGTTTCAACTGTACCGGGCAGTTGGCAGCGTGTATGGCATTTTGTGGGCGAGCGGTTTGCTGATGTAAACGTTGTGAACAAAGTTCCCCATGGCGGTGGTGGGGTTATGGTATGGGCAGGCATAAGCTACAGACAACGAACACAATTGTATTTTATCGCTGGCAATTTGAATGCACAAAATTCTGTGATGAGATCCTGAGGCCCATTGTCGTACCATTCATCTGCCACCATCACCTCATGTTTCAGCATAATAATACACAGCCACAAGTCGCAAGGATCTGTACACAATTCCTGGAAACTGAAAATGTCCCAGGTCTCCATGGGTGGCATATTCACGAGACATGTCACCCATTGAGCATGTTTGGGATGCCCTGGATTGACGTGTACAACAGTAAATTCCAGTTCCCGCCAATATCCAGCAAATTTGCACAGCCATTGAAGAGGAGTGAGACAACATTACACAATCAACAGCCTGATCAACTCTTTGTGAAGCAGATGTGTCACGCTGCATGAGGCAACTGGTGGTCACACCAGATACTGACTGGTTTTCTGATCTACGCCCCTCCCTTTTATTAAGGTATCTGTGACCAACAGATGCATATCTGTATTCCCAGTCATGTGAAATCCATAGATTAGGGCCGAATTAATTAATTTCAATTGACTGATTTTCTTACATGAATTGTAACTCAGTAAAATCTTCGGAAATTGTTGCATGTTGCGTTTATATTTTTGTTTATATAAAGATATTTTCTACTTCATCCACATAGAAATACACTACAACACTACATGACAAAAAGTATGTGGACACCTGCTTGTCGAACATCTCATTCCAAAATCATGGGCATTCATATGGAGTTGTTTCCCCCTTTGCTGCTATAACACCTCCACTCTCCTGGGAAGGCTTTTCAGAACTTGGAACATTGCTGCGGGGACTTGCTTCCATTCAGCCACAAGAGCATTAGTGAGGTTGGGCACTGATGCTGGCCAATTAGGACTGGCTCGCAGTCGGCGTTCCAATTCATCCCAGATATCAGAACTCAGGATAAGACCCAGATGCAGACAGCTTGAGTCACAAACAGGGGGTAGGCAAAAGACAGGTCAAAGGCAGGCAGAGGTCTGTAATCCAGGGCAGAGTCAATAAGGTACAGAACAGCAGGCTCGGGGTCAGGACAGGGAGAGGTTTGTAAACGGGTCAGAGTCAGGCAGGTACAGAAAGGAGAAACTAGGAAACAGAACTTGAGAAATCAGGGAGATGGGAAAACACACTGGTAAGACCTGACAAGACAAGACGAACTAGCAACAAACAAACAGAGAACACAGGTATAAATACACTGGGGATAATGAGGAAGATGGGTGACACCTGGAGGGAGGTGGAGACAAGCACAAAGACAGGTGAAACAGATCAGGGTGTGACACCAAAGTTGTTTGATAGGGTTGAGGTCAGGGTTTTAAAACCAGCCCTAGACTATTATTCCTCCTCCACCAAACTTTACAGTTGGCACTATGCGTTTGGGCAGGTAGCTTTCTCATGGCATCCACCAAACCCAGATTTGTCTATAGGACTGCCAGATGGTGAAGCATGATTCATCACTCCAGAAAACACATTTCCACTGCACCAAAGTCCAATGGTGGTGAGCTTTACACCACTCCAGACGATGCTTGGAATTGCTTATGGGGATCTTAGATTTATGTGCAGCTGCTCGGCCATGGAAACCCATTTAATGAAGCTCCCAACAAACAGTTATTGTGCTGACATTACTTCCAGAGGCGGTTTGGAACTCGGTAGTGAGTGTTGCAACTGAGGAAAGAGGATTTTTACCCGCTACACGCTTCAACACTCGGCAGTCCCTTTCTGTGAGCTTGTGTGGCCTACCACTTCACGGCTGAGCTGTTGTTGTATTAGAAATTTCCACTTCACAATAACAACACGTACAGTTGACCGGGGCAGCTCTAGCAGGGCAGAAATCTGACAAAACTGACTTGTTGGAAAGGTGGCATCCTATGACGGTGCCACCTTGAAAGTCACTGAACTCTTCAGTAAGGCCATTCTACTGCCAATGTTTGTCTATGTTTATTGCATGGCTGTGTGTTCGAATGTATACACCTGTCAGCAACGAGTGTGGCTGAACTAGCTGAAACCATTCACTTGAAGGGGTGTCAACATACTTTTGTATATATAGTATATAACAGTGTATGTGAACAAGCGGAATTCATCAGACACACTGGGCTACAAAACCCACATTCACAACTCCTCCAGTTTTACACTTCCCCTGTCTTTTTCCTTGAATAAATCCAATTTGGTGACTGAAATGTTTCATAGAGCTCTGGTTTCTATGAACCCAGTGCTGCTGTTCTTCACAGCATTTGATTTAACCTCAGATGAATCTCTCATCCTCCCTCTCCATTCCCTCCCTCCCCTCTCTTTCTCTCCCTCTTCTCTTCTTCACTCCCTCACTCTTATCACACCTTTTCTTTGTCTAGTCTTGCTTGTTCTGTCTATCTATCCTCCCTTCTCACTCCATTTCTCTCTGCCACATGGGTCTGTCTGTCTGTCTGTCTGTCTGTCTGTCTGTCTGTCTGTCTGTCTGTCTGTCTGTCTGACTGAACCAGACAGACTGACTGAACCAGTCTGTCTGTCTGTCTGTCTGTCTGTCTGTCTGTCTGTCTGTCTGTCTGTCTGTCTGTCTGTCTGTCTGTCTGTCTGTGTCTGTGTGTGTGTGTGTGTGTGTGTGTGTGTGTGTGTGTGTGTGTGTGTGTGTGTGTGTGTGTGTGTGTGTGTGTGTGTGTGTGTGTGTGTGTGTGTGTGTGTGTTGGGTAATGGTTACCTAGGTGGGGTGTTACAGAGTGGGCTGATCTGGGCCTTCATACAGGAACATCAGAGGCCTGCTGCTGATCACTAAATCTCCCCAGTGGGGTGGTGGTTGAGAGTGTGTGTGGGCAGAGAGCAGAGAGCTCTCACAGGAAAAGCCCTCAAACAGAGGACGCCTTGTGTGGTTGGACAGATCGCCATGATCAAAAAAGCACAGCCCTGCAGTGCAGGTGATATCTCTCTCACTCTCTAATCCTGACTGCTTATTCATGTTATTTTCATTTTCACAGTACTGGTATTTATATTCCCCCCCAGACCAGTCTTTGACTACATGCATACCCAGCAGCCCCTCTCGGGGTCCCACACTGCTATCACAAACATATCCTTTGAACATGATCTCTCTTTCTCTCTCTCCCCCCCCCTCCCTCTGCTGTAACTTGCACTCCCTCCACTCATGTTCTCTGTAGTTTCCAGACACACATTAAGGCGCCACCATCCACCCTCACACATGGCTACCTACGGTACATTCATCACCTGGTGCAGTGGATGAATGCAGTGTGTATTGTGAAGGACAGATGGGATGCTGACTGTTGGAATCAACCCAGCCAATGCAGTTTGGTTTTGGATAAACCTACCAACCAACTGAAGACTGAGTGAAGTGGACATACAGTCTCAGTGCTGAGCTGGCTGGCCCGCTCAAAAACTGTGGAAATGCTACAGGTTAGAGTTGTTAGTGTTCCAGTGAAGGAGATGCTACAGGTTAGAGTTGTTAGTATTCCAGTGAAGGAGATGCTACAGGTTAGAGTTGTTAGTGTTCCAGTGAAGGAGATGCTACAGGTTAGAGTTGTTAGTGTTCCAGTGAAGGAGATGCTACAGGTTAGAGTTGTTAGTATTGCAGTGAAGGAGATGCTACAGGTTAGAGTTGTTACTATTCCAGTGAAGGCCCCCCAATGGTGGAACAAACTCCCTCACGACGCCAGGACAGCGGAGTCAATCACCACCTTCCGGAGACACCTGAAACCCCACCTCTTTAAGGAATACCTAGGATAGGATAAAGTAATCCTTCTCACCCCCCCCCCCCCTTAAAAGACTTAGATGCATTATTGTAAAGTGGCTGTTCCACTGGATGTCATAAGGTGAAAGCACCAATTTGTAAGTCGCTCTGGATAAGAGCGTCTGCTAAATGACTTAAATGTAAATGTAAATGTAAGGAGATCCTACAGGTTAGAGTTGTTAGTATTCCAGTGAAGGAGATGCTACAGGTTAGAGTTGTTAGTGTTCCAGTGAAGGAGATTCTACAGGATAGAGTTGTTAGTATTCCAGTGAAGGATTTGCTACAGGTTAGAGTTGTTAGTATTCCAGTGAAGGATTTGCTACAGGTTAGAGTTATTAGTATTCCAGTGAAGGAGATGCTACAGGTTAGAGTTATTAGTATTCCAGTGAAGGAAATTCTACAGGATAGAGTTGTTAGTATTCCAGTGAAGGATTTGCTACAGGTTAGAGTTGTTAGTATTCCAGTGAAGGAGATGCTACAGGTTAGAGATGTTACTATTCCAGTGAAGGAATAGGTTAGATTTGGTTGCCTCATCCAGACACCCGTGAAGGACAGGTAGCGGTTGCCTTTGATTAGCCAGTCTGAGTTAGCTCTGCTACAAAAATAATAAAGGCATTTGGTATGAACACACACATACACCATGAGGAGAGATCAGATGCTAATTAAGAGTCAATTAGCCTGCAGCCTGGTGGGTGATTGACCTCTCTAACGTGGGGATAGGGACCGCTCCCCCAGCTCATTTATTTACAGTCCCACTGACTCTCCTTCCTCTGTTTACCACACACTCTGACTGGATCCCTCTGTCAGAAACTGTCCTTCCTCATGCAGACCACAAACACACACACACACACACACTGCCACGGACCACTGGGGATGAAAAACAAAAACATGTCTTTGTGCCCACTTACCGTCATCATGGTTTGACTTTGAACACACTACTGATGTGTACAAGACAATGTTCTCTCCAGACAGGTCTGAAGAAAGCAATATATACACTTATCCAACCTTTTCACTTTGCACTTCATGTGCCATTTAAATAGAAGGGTCCATCCTCCCCAAGTTGTGTGTAGCCTTACGCAAAGTGTACTTGAAAACAGACACACTGTTTGTATTGTTTCTAATAAAACATTGCAGATACCCGCTCTGTGTTACAGAGGGTAGTGCGTATGGCCCAGCTTTCTGCCATTCAGGATCTTTATACCAGGCGGTGTCAGCGGAAGGCTCTAGAAATTGCCGAAGACTCCAGCCACCCTAGTCATAGACTTTTCTCTCTGCTACAGCACGGCAAGCGGTACCGGAGTGCAAAGTCTAGGTCCAAAAGGCTTCTTATTAGATTCTACACTCAAGCCATAAGACTCCTGAACAGCTTATCAAATTATTTT
The DNA here is from genome assembly GCF_034236695.1 of Oncorhynchus nerka. Classification (NCBI taxonomy): domain Eukaryota; kingdom Metazoa; phylum Chordata; class Actinopteri; order Salmoniformes; family Salmonidae; genus Oncorhynchus; species Oncorhynchus nerka. The sequence continues at coordinate 36,385,575 of NC_088416.1, forward strand.
ATATTTTTTATATTTTTTATTTCAGTTTATTTTAGTAAATGCTTTCTTAACACTTATTTTTCTTAAAACGGCATTGTTGGTTAAGGGCTTGTAAGTTTGCATTTCATTGTAAGGTCTACTACACCTGTTGTATTCGGCACGTGACAAATAACATTTGATTTGATTTGTGTTGATTTGCTCTCACACATTACATTACATTTTCCTCTTCTGCTTTCCTTTGAGGTGGAGATTGTTCTTTGCTCTGGGGGAAAGATCAATGATGGTTCTCTACCTCCTGGCTCAAAATTCCCTGTGTGGACCTGTGTTGTTCTAGTTGGGTCGATGTGGTAGTTTGAATATAGAACATACTCTCTCTCTCTCTTTATTTAACCTTTATTCTCTCTCTTTCTCTCTGTCTCTCTCCTCGCTTAGTCTTAAGACTATACTTAAGGCTATACTATACTGAACAAGCTGTCGTACACGTCAATTGAAAACATCCCAAACATGCTCAATGGGTGACATGTCTGGTGAGTATGCAGGCCAAGAAAGAACTGAGACATTATCATCTTCCAGGAATTGTGTAGAGAATTGTGCGACATGTGAATGTGTATTATCATGCTGAAACATGAGGTGATGGCGGCGGATGAATGGCACAACAATGGGCCTCAGGATCTCGTCACGCTATCTCTGTGCATTCGAATTGCCAGCGATGCAATTGTGTTCGTTGTCTGTAGCTTATGCCTGCCCATCCCATAACCCCACCACCGCCATGGGGAACTTTGTTCACAACGTTGACATCAGCATACCGCTTGAGGTTGTGAGGCCGGTTGGACATAATGACAAATTCTCTAAAACAACGTTGGAGGCGGCTAATGGCAGAGAAATTAACATTAAATTATCTGGCAACAGCTCTGGTGGACATTCCTGCGGTCAGTATGCCAATTGCACGCTCCCTCAAACCATGAGGGAAATCTTTTATTTCAATTCATGAAACATCGGGCCAACACTTTACATTTTGCATTTATACATTTTTTATTCAGCGTAAATATATTCCCATCTCACCAAATAGTTGATGAAAACACACTGTTTTGCAATGAAGGTCTACAGTAGCCTCAACAGAACTCTGTAGGGTAGCACCATGATGTAGCCAGAGGTCAGCTAGTTTCCTTCCTGCTCTAGGTACATTGACTTCAATACAAAACCTTGGAGGCTCGTGGAGGACGTCCTCCCACCTATCAGAGCTCTTGCAGCATTAACTGACATGTTTACTACACAATCAAAGGATCACAGAATGAATCTAGTGCTGAAAGCATAAGCTACAGCTAGCTAACACTGCAGTGCATAAAATATGTTGAGTAGTTGACTCAAAGAGAGAGAAAGACAATAGTTGAACAGTTTTGAACAAATTCATTTCTTCAAAAATGGAGAAGTGAGAGAGCTAGCTATATATATATTTTTTTCTTCACTTACTTAGCTAGCGAATGCAGCTAGCTAGTTTATACTACTCAAACATCCGGCTCAAAGAGAGACGGTGCTATGTTAGCTAGCTGGCTATGGCTATCCAACGCTGGAACTCTTCCAATGAAGGTAAGCTGTTGGTTTGATTAATTTATTGCCACCAGGGCCTGCCAGTGTAACTGTTAAACTGCTTGCTGCTAACTCTACAATGTACTCCATGATTGTAGCGGGTTTACTAACCCGTTAGTTCTAGTAGCTATGTTGACTATGACGTTAATATGGTGACAACGATGTAAATTGTGTGTAGCGGTTAGGGATTATGATATAAAGGTTTGGATTGGAAAGATGTTTTTGCCTGGTCACAGACAGCTGATGTGTTGTGCACTCCAAAGTCCACAAGCGAAGGGAGAAGGTGACAGGAGAGTGCATAGGAGAACACTGTCCAATTTACGGTAGCTATTACAGTGAAAGAATACCATTGAGTGTATAATTATGAACTCGAAAATGTATTAATAAACCAATTAGGCACATTTGGGCAGTCTTGATACAACATTTTTAAAAGATATGCAATGGTTCATTTTATCAGTCTAAAACGTTGCACATACACTGCTGCCATTTAGTGGCCAAAATCTAAATTGCGCCTGGGCTGGAAAAATACATGATGGCCTTTCTCTTGTATTTCAAAGATGATGGTACATGATATTCTCCTACATTAATTTCACATTTCCACAAACTTCAAAGTGTTTCCTTTCAAAAGGTATCAAGGATATGCATATCCTTGCTTCAATGCCTGAGCTACAAGCAGATAGATTTGTCATTTTAGGCGAAAATGGGAAAAAAACGGTCCGATCCTTATTAACAGTTGGATGGAGGATTAAAAAAAAAAAAAAAAATGCACCTTTATTTAACCAGGTAGGCCAGATGAGAACAAGTTCTCATTTACAACTGTGACCTGGCCAAGATAAAGCAAAGTAGTGTGACACAAACAACAACACAGAGTTACACATGGAATAAACAAACGTACAGTCAATAACTTCTCTGGGAAATGTGGGACGGTAGCATCCCACCTCGCCAACAGCCAGTGAAATTGCAGGGCGCCAAATTCAAAATAACAGAAATCCCATTATTAATTCCTCAAATATACAAGTATTTTACACCATTTTAAAGATAAACTTGTTGTAAATCCAGCCACAGTGTCCGATTTCAAAAAGGCTTTACGACGAAAGCACACCAAACAATTATGTTAGGCCAGCACCTAGTCACAGAAAAACACAGCCATTTTTCCAGCCAAAGAGAGGAGTCACAAAAAGCAGAAATAGAGATAAAATTAATCACTAACCTTTGAGGATCTTCATCAGATGACACTCATAGGACTTGTTACACAATACATGTATATTTTGTTTGATAAAGTTCATATTTATATCCAAAAATCTCAGTTTACATTGGCTCGTTATGTTCAGTAGTTCCAAAACATCCGGTGATTTTGCAGAGAGCCACATCAATTTACAGAAATACTCATAATAAACATTGCTAAAAGATACAAGTGTTACGCATGGAATTTTAGATCCACTTCTCCTTAATGCAACCGCTGTGTCAGATATTTTTTTTACTTTACGGAAAAAGCACACCATGCAATAATCTGAGTACAGCGCTTAGACACAAAAACAAGCCATACAGATATCTGCCATGTTGTGGAGTCAACAGAAGTCAGAAATAGAATTATAAATATTCACTTACCTTTGATGATCTTCATCAGAATGCACTCCCAGGAATCCCAGTTCCACAATAAATGTTAGTTTTGTTCGATAAATAATACCTCCTTTTTGTTTGCGCGTTTAGCCCAGTAATCCAAATTCATGATGATGATGGACACTAGGTCCAGACGAAAAGTCAAAAAGTTTCGTTACAGTCCGTAGAAACATGTCAAACAATGTATAGAATCAATCTTTAGGATGTTTTTAACATAAATTTTCAATAATGTTCCAACCAGAGAATTCCTTTGTCTTCAGAAATGCAATGGAACGCAGGTCGCTCTCAAGTGTGCGTGCGTGATCAGCTCATGGCACTCTGCCAGATCCCTGACTCAATCAGCTCTCATTCCCCCCTCCCTCACAGTAGAAGCCTCAAACAAAGTTCTAAAGACTGTTAACATCTAGTGGAAGCCTTAGGAAGTACAATATGACCCCATAGACACTATATTCGATAGGCAATAACTTGAAAAACTACAAACCTCAGATTTCCCACTTCCTGGTTGGATTTTCTCTCAGGTTTTTGCCTGCCATATGAGTTCTGTTATACTCACAGACATCATTCAAACCGTTTTAGAAACTTCAGAGTGTTTTCTATCCATATCGACTAATTATATGCATATTCTAGCTTTTATGGCTGAGTAGCAGGCAGTTTACTCTTGGCACCTTTTTATCCAAGCTGCTCAATACTGCCCCCCAGTCCCAAAGAAGATAACACAATAGAAAAGTCTATATACAGTGTGTGCAAATGAAGTAAGATTAGGGAGGTAAGGTAATAAATAGGCCATAGTGGCGAAATAATGACAATTTAGCAATTAAACACTGGAATAATAGATGTGCAGAAGATGAATGTGCAAGTAGAGATACTGGGATGCAAAGGAGCAAAAAATATTTTAAAAATAACAATTTTGGGATGAGGTAGTTGGGTAGGCTATTTACAGATGGGCTAATTACAGGTGCAATGATCTGTAAGCTGCTCTGACAGCTGATGCTTACATTTAGTGAGAGAGATATGAGTCTCCAGCTTCAGTGATTTTTGCAATTCGTTCCAGTCATTGGTAGCAGAGTACTGGAAGGAAAGGCGGCCAAAGGAGAAATTGGCTTTGGGGGTGACCAGTGAAATATACCTGCTGGAGCGTGTGCTATGGGTGGGTGCTGGCATGGTGACCAGTGAGCTGAGATATGGCGGGGCTTTACCTAGCAAAGACTTATAGATGACCTAGAGCCAGTGTGTTTGGCAACGAATATAAAGCGAGGGTCAGCCAATGAGAGCACACAGGTCGCAGTGGAGGGTAGTATATGGGGCCTTGGTGACAAAACGGATGGCACTGTGATAGACTACATCCAATTTGCTGAGTAGAGTGTTGGAAGCTATTTTGTAAATGACATCGCTGAAGTCAAGGATCGGTAGGATAGTCAGTTTTACGAGGGTATGTTTGGCAGCATGAGTGAAGGATGCTTTGTTGCGAAATAGGAAGCTGATTCTAGATTTCATTTTGGATTGGAGATGCTTAATGGGAGTCTGGAAGGAGAGTTTACAGTCTAACCTAGGTATTTGTAGTTGTCCACATATTCTAAGTCAGAACCGTCCAAAGTAGTGATGCTAGACGGGTGGGCTGGTGCGGGCAGTGATCGGTTGAAGAGCATGCATTTAGTTTTAGTTGCATTTTAGTGCAGTTTGAGGCCGCAGAAGGCGAGTTGTATGGCATTGAAGCTCGTCTGGAGGTCAGTTAACACAGTGTCCAAAGAAAGGCCAGAAGTATACAGAATGGTGTTGTCTGCGTAGAGGTGGATCAGAGAATCACCAGCAGCAAGAGCGACATCATTGATGTATACAGAGAAAAGAGTCGGCCGAGAATTGAACCCTGTGGCACCCCCATAGAGACTGCCAGATGTGCGGACAATAGGCCCTCTGATTTGATACACTGAACTCTGAGAAGTAGTTGGTGAACCAGGCGAGGCAGGCATTTGATAAACCAAGGCTGTTGAGTCTGCCGATAAGAATACGGTGATTGGCAGAGCCTTTGCCAGGTCGATGAATATGGCTGCACAGTATTGTCTTCTATTGATGTAGGTTATGATATTGTTTAGGACCTTGTGCGTGGCTGGGTTGCACCCATGACCAGCTTTGAAACCAGATTGCAAAGTGGAGAAGGTACGGTGGGATTCGAAATGGTCTGTGATCTGTTTGTTAACTTGGTTTTCGAAGACCTTAGAAAGGCAGGGTAGGATAGATATAGCTCTGTGACAGTTTGGGTCTCGAGTGTCTCCCCCTTTGAAGAGGGGGATGACCGAGGCAGATTTCCAATATTTAGGGATCTCAGACGATACGAACGAGAGGTTGAACAGGCTAGTAATACGGGTTGCAACATTTGCGGCGGATAATTTGAGAAAGAGAGTGTCCAGATTGTAAGCTGATTTGTAGGGGTCCAGATTTTGCAGCTCTTTCAGGACATCGGCTATCTGGATTTTGGTGAAGGAGAGACGGGGAGGCTTGGGCAAGTTGCTGTGGTGGTGCAGAGCTGTTGACCGGGGTAGGGGTAGCTAGGTGGAAAGCATGTCCAGCCGTAGAAAAATCCTATTGAAATTATCATGGATTTATCGGTGGTGACATTGTTTCCTAGCCTCAGTGCATTGGGCAGCTGGGAGGAGATGCTTTTATTCTCCATGGACTTTACAGTGTCCCAGAACTTTTTGGAGTTTGTGCTCAGGATGCATGTTTCTGTTTGAAAAAGCTAGCCTTTGCTTTCCTAACTGCCTGTGTATATTGGTTCCTAACTTTCCTGAAAGGTTGCATATCGCTGGGGCTATTCGATGTTAACGCAGTACACCACAGGATGTTTGGATCCATTTTCAGATAAGGCTGCAAAGCAAGGGTAGTTATAATTAGTGGCTGTTATGCAGGCTCCCTCAACCAACCACAGCTGGATAGACTATAACTTTTCTTTTGTTGAAAATGTTCCGTTTTACAGTTTGTTTTCAAGATGCAGGCCACAATCATATTGTACGGTCAGTCTCCACCTGGAGTTGATTAGAGGAAAGATGGAGGTTTTTTATGAAAGCATTTCCTCCTTTAACAAAACTCAAAGAAATGACAGTGTGGAGCTCTTTGCCTTATTATGTGAAGTCCCAAGTTAGAGCATAAAGGCTTATCTGCCTGTTACCACCCATGTAACAGAGCCAGTGAAAAGCCTGCTAATCTGCTTTTAAAGTGATATACATATGGCTGATATACATATGGCTATGTATATGTGGGTGTTGCTGGTCTTCTCTGTAGGGAATTGCAGCAGATGGTGTGAGAGAGTGGCTGATATAGAATGGACTGTCTGAATCCCAGGGCCTGGCCTGTGTGTTGATTAAGACCAAGCCAGAGGGTATGGCATTGTCCTCATTCAGTCCAGTTAAGTGTCAATTTAGAGGAGAAGGGGAAAAGCTAAGCAAATGTTAGCTCTCATTTTCCTGCTCTTCAGACGATCTTTTTTATTTCAGCATCTTTTCTGTTTTTTCCTCTTCTCCCCTCTCTCTCTCTCTCTCTCTCTCTCTCTCTCTCTCTCTCTCTCTCTCTCTCTCTCTCTCTCTCTCTCTCTCTCTCTCTCTCTCCCTCTCTCTCTCTCTCTCTCTCTCTCTCTCTCTCTCTCTCTCTTTCTCTCTCTCTCTCTCTCTCTCTCTCTCTCTCTCTCTCTCTCCCCTCTCTCTCTCTCTCTCTCTCTCTCTCTCTCTCTCTCTCTCTCTCTCTCTCTCTCTCTCTTTCTCTCTCTCTCTCTCTCTCTCTCTCTCTCTCTCTCTCTCTCTCTCTCTCTCTCTCTCTCTCTCTCTCTCTCTCTCTCTCTCTCTCTCTCTCTCTCTCTCTCTCTCTCTCTCTCTCTCTCTCTCTCTCTCTCTCTCTCTCTCTCTCTCTCTCTCTCTCTCTCTCTCTCTCTCTCTCTCTCTCTCTTTCTCTCTCTCTCTCTCTCTCTCTCTCTCTCTCTCTCTCTCTCTCTCTCGGTGCATGCTGGGTGTTTTTGGAGTTTGAGTGTTTGGTGTGGAAAGCTCTATCCTAACTAACTTTCTTGATTCTTTTCTTTACATGTTATTTTCTATGGTGGAGGGTTAATGCAATATTTGTTTTTAGCGGTATCCAAAGTTTTTTTTTCAAAGTTAGGGTGGAAGAGGACAGAGTAACTTTCCGGGGGGGTGGAAGGTGTAGTGTGCGCAATGGCTTCTCAGCCTAGCGGACGAGACGCTGTCGATACAGCATGGATTCAGGTGTGTTCCTGAGAACGGAGTTAAGGTGGAGGAGGTTCTGCTCGCGGTCGGTGAACAGGTAGGAGCTGAGTTTATACATTCTGCTTCTAGAATGAACAAAGCTGTGGTTGTGTTCATGAAAAGGGCAAATTTGGTCGGTAGGCTAATTGCTAGCGGAATATTTGTAAGAGATGTGTTGGTGTCAATTTCACCTCTCTCTACCCCTTCAACAAGAGTTGTAGTGGCAAATTTGCCTCCGTTTATTACGGACGATCAAATTAGGAAAGAGCTGAGTCGTTTTGGTAAGTTTGCTAGCGGTTTCCGTGTACTGTCAGCAGGTTTTCAGGCAGATGCCGTTAAGCACGTTGTTTCGTTCAGGAGGCAAGTGTTTATGTTTCTGAACAATAATGAGCAACAGCTAAATGTGCATTTCAAAGTGAGGCATGGGGAGGGGCTCTATGCAGGTTTTGCCAGCACAGATAGTCTACGGTGTTTTGAATGTGGGGATTTGGGGCACAAGAGCTTTGCGTGCCCACATAAAGGCCATAGACGGAGTGAGGGTGCAAGTGGGGGAAATCGAGGTCAAAATGCAGGGGGTAAGGAGATGCAGACAGCAGAGGCTGGGCCTAGTCAGTCTAGAGATGGTGGTGTAGATGAGGCTGGGTCTAGTCAGGCTAGAGATGGTGGTGTAGATGAGGCTGGGGCTAGTCAGGCTAGAGATGGTGGAGAAGCAGAGGCTGGGTCTAGTCAGGCTAGAGATGGTGGGGTAGCTGAGGCTGGGCCTAGACATGCTATGGAGGGTGGTGCAGATGATGCTGGGCCTAGTCATGCTATGGAGGGTGGTGTAGCTGAGGCTGGCCCTAGTCATGCTATGGAGGGTGGTGTAGCTGAGGCTGGCCCTAGTCATGCTATAGAGGGTGGTGCAGATGATACTGCGTCTAGTCAGGTTATTCTAGTGGATGAGGAGAGTATAGTGGGGAAGTGTAAGAGATTAGGGGGAGGAGGAGGGTGTCAAGAGGAAAAGGAAAAAGGATGTGGATAAAGGTACCATGGAAATGTTGCCTGTTGCTGTGGGTGAGGCCCTAAACAGAGAGAAAGGGCAGGTGGTCAGGGTGGGAGATAGAGAAGAGGAGGAAAGTGAGTCTGAGGAAGAGGATGAGGAGTTATTTTTTCAGACTCCTCTTCAATTGGCCCGGAGCTGACAGCCAGTCAACCAGAGGGGTCTAAGTACACGTTGAGAGAACTGACAAGGTTCCTGAATGAGACTAAGGGAAAAAAGTTAATCTTGAGACTTTTTTTCCTGATCCTAGAAAGTTTGTAAGATCAGTACAACATGCTATGAGAAATGAGGGGCATGGTGCCCTCTCACCCAGGAAACGGTTTAGGTTGAGGAAGTGGGTCACAATAGTGCGTAAAGGTTTACCTTCAGACACTGTTTAAATGTTTAATTTCTTACTGACACTGGGGCTTTTTGAGCTTTGCTATTGGTCTATTTCTCTGCTGGCTTTTCTCCCACTTCTTATGGAGACTCTTCGGGTAGGCTCGCTCAATATAAATGGCGCCAGAGATGCGGGAAAGAGGAGTGTGTTGGGTGAATATGTAAAACAAAAAAAAAGTACAGGTGTTGTTTCTGCAGGAGACTCATAGTGATGTGGTGAATGAAGTTGATTGGGGGCTCTGGTGGAAAGGGGCAAGTGTGTTGAGCCATGGGACAAATCTTAGTGCAGGGGTGGCAGTCCTTTTTGCACCGGGTCTGGCTGTAAAAATTTGCTCCTCAAAGGAGATGTGTAGGGGTAGGTTGCTTGTTGTTAAAGCAGAAATTAACAACATGGTTTTTGTCTTTATAAATGTGTATGCGCCTAACACAGGGAGAGAAAGAGGGGTTCTATTTGGGAGTCTTAGACAGGAACTTCACAAGTAGCGCCTGAGGAGACGCTGGTGATCGGAGGTGACTGGAACTGTACAATGGATTTTACAAAAGACAGAAATGGGGAAGAGCCTCATTCAGTGTCAGTGGGAGTGTTAAGGGACATCTTTAATCAGTTTGACCTAGTGGATGTTTGGAGAACTAAACATCCAAACACAAGACAGTATACGTGGGTGAAGGTTTTTGGGGCTAGGGTGAGTGCAGCTCGACTTGATCGTTTTTACATGTCCAGGAATCAGAGCAATAGGCTGCTGGGTGCTACCATTCTCCCAGTGGGGTTTTCGGATCACCACATAACCATGGCTCGGCTGTCTATTTCACCAGGGCCCGGCAGGCATCTTATTGGAAGTTCAATGTAAAGCTCTTACAAGATGCCACCTTTTGCTCAGGTTTCCAGACTTTTTGGGAAAGATGGGGGCAGCGAAGAGAGGAGTATGAGTCTCTGAGTCAATGGTGGGATGTGGGGAAAGTGCAAATTCGGCTTTTCTGTCAACAGTACACAGCTCTCTCATCCTCAGAGGCTAGGAGAGTATTGGGGGAACTAGAGCGGTGTATTAGTGAGATGGAGGTAGAGATGGTGGGGCAAGGCAATGTAGGCCTCCAGGCTAACTTAGCCGAATTACGTAGGGACCTGGGCAGTTTTTTCCAGGTTAAAGCAAAGGGAGCACTTGTAAGAGCTAGGTTCTCCATGCTCAAGGAGATGGATGCTCCCAGCTCCTTCTTCTTTGGTTTGGAAAGACAGAGCAGTGAAGCCAAGGGTATGCATTGTCTACGGCTGTCTGATGGGAGGGTGACCTCTGTGGTGGGGGAGATGCGGGAGCGGACTGTGGAGTTTTATACTGAATTGTATAGGGCAGAAATGTGTGATCCTATGTGTGCTCAGGTCTTGTTCGAAGGACTCCCTAAGCTCTCTCGGGCACAGAGGGATGAAATGGACATTCCTCTGTTGTCACATGAACTGGCAGAGGCAGTAACCCAGATGTCCCCCGGTCGTGCACCCGGGGTCGATGGACTTCCAGTGGAATTTTACAAAAATTCTGGGGAACAATTGGACAGGATTTCTTTTGCGTGTTGCGTGAATGCGTCGGGGTAGGAGAGTTGCCGATGAGCTGCCGTCGGGCGGCTCTGACTCTCCTGCCCAAAAAAGGGGACTTGTGTGAACTTAAGAACTGGAGGCCTGTGGCATTACTCTGTGCGGACTACAAGATTTTTGCCAAGGTCCTCTCTAACAGACTGAAGTCCCATCTGGACTCTATAATACACAAGGACCAGACATATTGTGTACCGGGACGCTCAATCACGGACAACTTGTTCTTGATTAGGGACATGTTGGACTTGTCGAGAGGTTCTAATGTGAACTTTGGACTGGTCTCTTTAGATCAAGAGAAGGCTTTTG
>NC_088416.1:36401306-36419810 GCF_034236695.1 Oncorhynchus nerka
CAGTGCTGCTCTGCTACTCTGTTCCCTAGCATTATGATGAGAGTGAGGCACTACCCAGTGCTGCTCTGCTAATCTGTTCCTTAGCATTATGATGAGAGTGAGGCACTACCCAGTGCTGCTCTGCTACTCTGTTCCTTAGCATTAGGATGAGAGTGAGGCACTACCCAGGCATGCTCTGCTACTCTGTTCCCTAGCATTATGATGAGAGTGAGGCACTACCCAGTGCTGCTCTGCTACTCTGTTCCCTAGCATTAGGATGAGAGTGAGGCACTACCCAGTGCTGCTCTGCTACTCTGTTCCCTAGCATTAGGATGAGAGTGAGGCACTACCCAGTGCTGCTCTGCTACTCTGTTCCCTAGCATTATGATGAGAGTGAGGCACTACCCAGTGCTGCTCTGCTACTCTGTTCCCTAGCATTAGGATGAGAGTGAGGCACTACCCAGTGCTGCTCTGCTACTCTGTTCCTTAGCATTATGATGAGAGTGAGGCACTACCCAGTGCTGCTCTGCTACTCTGTTCCTTAGCATTATGATGAGAGTGAGGCACTACCCAGTGCTGCTCTGCTACTCTGTTCCCTAGCATTAGGATGAGAGTGAGGCACTACCCAGTGCTACTCTGCTACTCTGTTCCCTAGCATTAGGATGAGAGTGAGGCACTACCCAGTGCTGCTCTGCTACTCTGTTCCTAGCATTATGATGAGAGTGAGGCACTACCAGTGCTGCTCTGCTACTCTGTTCCCTAGCATTAGGATGAGAGTGAGGCACTACCCAGTGATGCTCTGCTACTCTGTTCCCTAGCATTATGATGAGAGTGAGGCACTACCCAGTGCTGCTCTGCTACTCTGTTCCTTAGCATTATGATGAGAGTGAGGCACTACCCAGTGCTGCTCTGCTACTCTGTTCCCTAGCATTATGATGAGAGTGAGGCACTACCCAGTGCTGCTCTGCTACTCTGTTCCCTAGCATTATGATGAGAGTGAGGCACTACCCAGTGCTGCTCTGCTACTCTGTTCCCTAGCATTAGGATGAGAGTGAGGCACTACCCAGTGCTACTCTGCTACTCTGTTCCCTAGCATTATGATGAGAGTGAGGCACTACTCAGTGCTACTCTGCTACTCTGTTCCCTAGCATTAGGATGAGAGTGAGGCACTACCCAGTACTGCTCTGCTACTCTGTTCCCTAGCATTAGGATGAGAGTGAGGCACTACCCAGTGCTGCTCTGCTACTCTGTTCCCTAGCATTAGGATGAGAGTGAGGCACTACCCAGTGCTGCTCTGCTACTCTGTTCCCTAGCATTATGATGAGAGTGAGGCACTACCCAGTGCTGCTCTGCTACTCTGTTCCCTAGCATTAGGATGAGAGTGAGGCACTACCCAGTGCTGCTCTGCTACTCTGTTCCTTAGCATTATGATGAGAGTGAGGCACTACCCAGTGCTGCTCTGCTACTCTGTTCCTTAGCATTATGATGAGAGTGAGGCACTACCCAGTGCTGCTCTGCTACTCTGTTCCTTAGCATTATGATGAGAGTGAGGCACTACCCAGTGCTGCTCTGCTACTCTGTTCCCTAGCATTATGATGAGAGTGAGGCACTACCCAGTGCTGCTCTGCTACTCTGTTCCCTAGCATTATGATGAGAGTGAGGCACTACCCAGTGCTGCTCTGCTACTCTGTTCCCTAGCATTAGGATGAGAGTGAGGCACTACCCAGTGCTGCTCTGCTACTCTGTTCCCTAGCATTATGATGAGAGTGAGGCACTACCCAGTGCTACTCTGCTACTCTGTTCCCTAGCATTAGGATGAGAGTGAGGCACTACCCAGTACTGCTCTGCTACTCTGTTCCCTAGCATTATGATGAGAGTGAGGCACTACTCAGTGCTGCTCTGCTACTCTGTTCCCTAGCATTAGGATGAGAGTGAGGCACTACCCAGTGCTGCTCTGCTACTCTGTTCCCTAGCATTATGATGAGAGTGAGGCACTACCCAGTGCTGCTCTGCTACTCTGTTCCCTAGCATTATGATGAGAGTGAGGCACTACCCAGTGCTGCTCTGCTACTCTGTTCCCTAGCATTAGGATGAGAGTGAGGCACTACCCAGTGCTACTCTGCTACTCTGTTCCCTAGCATTATGATGAGAGTGAGGCACTACCCAGTGCTGCTCTGCTACTCTGTTCCCTAGCATTAGGATGAGAGTGAGGCACTACCCAGTGCTGCTCTGCTACTCTGTTCCCTAGCATTATGATGAGAGTGAGGCACTACTCAGTGCTGCTCTGCTACTCTGTTCCCTAGCATTAGGATGAGAGTGAGGCACTACCCAGTGCTGCTCTGCTACTCTGTTCCCTAGCATTAGGATGAGAGTGAGGCACTACCCAGTGCTGCTCTGCTACTCTGTTCCCTAGCATTAGGATGAGAGTGAGGCACTACCCAGTGCTGCTCTGCTACTCTGTTCCCTAGCATTATGATGAGAGTGAGGCACTACCCAGTGCTGCTCTGCTACTCTGTTCCCTAGCATTAGGATGAGAGTGAGGCACTACCCAGTGCTGCTCTGCTACTCTGTTCCCTAGCATTAGGATGAGAGTGAGGCACTACCCAGTGCTACTCTGCTACTCTGTTCCCTAGCATTAGGATGAGAGTGAGGCACTACCCAGTGCTGCTCTGCTACTCTGTTCCTAGCATTAGGATGAGAGTGAGGCACTACCCAGTGCTGCTCTGCTACTCTGTTCCCTAGCATTAGGATGAGAGTGAGGCACTACCCAGTGCTGCTCTGCTACTCTGTTCCCTAGCATTAGGATGAGAGTGAGGCACTACCCAGTGCTGCTCTGCTACTCTGTTCCCTAGCATTAGGATGAGAGTGAGGCACTACCCAGTGCTGCTCTGCTACTCTGTTCCCTAGCATTAGGATGAGAGTGAGGCACTACCCAGTGCTGCTCTGCTACTCTGTTCCCTAGCATTAGGATGAGAGTGAGGCACTACCCAGTGCTGCTCTGCTACTCTGTTCCCTAGCATTAGGATGAGAGTGAGGCACTACCCAGTGCTGCTCTGCTACTCTGTTCCCTAGCATTAGGATGAGAGTGAGGCACTACCCAGTGCTGCTCTGCTACTCTGTTCCCTAGCATTATGATGAGAGTGAGGCACTACCCAGTGCTGCTCTGCTACTCTGTTCCCTAGCATTAGGATGAGAGTGAGGCACTACCCAGTGCTGCTCTGCTACTCTGTTCCTTAGCATTAGGATGAGAGTGAGGCACTACCCAGTGCTGCTCTGCTACTCTGTTCCCTAGCATTATGATGAGAGTGAGGCACTACCCAGTGCTGCTCTGCTACTCTGTTCCTTAGCATTATGATGAGAGTGAGGCACTACCCAGTGCTGCTCTGCTACTCTGTTCCCTAGCATTAGGATGAGAGTGAGGCACTACCCAGTGCTGCTCTGCTACTCTGTTCCTAGCATTATGATGAGAGTGAGGCACTACCCAGTGCTGCTCTGCTACTCTGTTCCTAGCATTAGGATGAGAGTGAGGCACTACCCAGTGCTGCTCTGCTACTCTGTTCCCTAGCATTAGGATGAGAGTGAGGCACTACCCAGTGCTGCTCTGCTACTCTGTTCCCTAGCATTATGATGAGAGTGAGGCACTACCCAGTGCTGCTCTGCTACTCTGTTCCCTAGCATTAGGATGAGTGAGGCACTACCCAGTGCTGCTCTGCTACTCTGTTCCCTAGCATTAGGATGAGAGTGAGGCACTACCCAGTGCTGCTCTGCTACTCTGTTCCCTAGCATTAGGATGAGAGTGAGGCACTACCCAGTGCTGCTCTGCTACTCTGTTCCTTAGCATTATGATGAGAGTGAGGCACTACCCAGTGCTGCTCTGCTACTCTGTTCCCTAGCATTAGGATGAGAGTGAGGCACTACCCAGTGCTGCTCTGCTACTCTGTTCCCTAGCATTAGGATGAGAGTGAGGCACTACCCAGTGCTGCTCTGCTACTCTGTTCCCTAGCATTAGGATGAGAGTGAGGCACTACCCAGTGCTGCTCTGCTACTCTGTTCCCTAGCATTAGGATGAGAGTGAGGCACTACCCAGTGCTGCTCTGCTACTCTGTTCCCTAGCATTAGGATGAGAGTGAGGCACTACCCAGTGCTGCTCTGCTACTCTGTTCCCTAGCATTAGGATGAGAGTGAGGCACTACCCAGTGCTGCTCTGTTACTCTGTTCCCTAGCATTAGGATGAGAGTGAGGCACTACCCAGTGCTGCTCTGCTACTCTGTTCCCTAGCATTAGGATGAGAGTGAGGCACTACCCAGTGCTGCTCTGCTACTCTGTTCCCTAGCATTAGGATGAGAGTGAGGCACTACCCAGTGCTGCTCTGCTACTCTGTTCCCTAGCATTAGGATGAGAGTGAGGCACTACCCAGTGCTGCTCTGCTACTCTGTTCCCTAGCATTAGGATGAGAGTGAGGCACTACCCAGTGCTGCTCTGCTACTCTGTTCCCTAGCATTATGATGAGAGTGAGGCACTACCCAGTGCTGCTCTGCTACTCTGTTCCCTAGCATTAGGATGAGAGTGAGGCACTACCCAGTGCTGCTCTGCTACTCTGTTCCTAGCATTAGGATGAGAGTGAGGCACTACCCAGTGCTGCTCTGCTACTCTGTTCCCTAGCATTAGGATGAGAGTGAGGCACTACCCAGTGCTGCTCTGCTACTCTGTTCCCTAGCATTATGATGAGAGTGAGGCACTACCCAGTGCTGCTCTGCTACTCTGTTCCCTAGCATTATGATGAGAGTGAGGCACTACCCAGTGCTGCTCTGCTACTCTGTTCCTTAGCATTATGATGAGAGTGAGGCACTACCCAGTGCTGCTCTGCTACTCTGTTCCTAGCATTAGGATGAGAGTGAGGCACTACCCAGTGCTGCTCTGCTACTCTGTTCCATTATGATGAGAGTGAGCATTAGGATGAGAGTGAGGCACTACCCAGGCATGCTCTGCTACTCTGTTCCCTAGCATTAGGATGAGAGTGAGGCACTACCCAGTGCTGCTCTGCTACTCTGTTCCCTAGCATTAGGATGAGAGTGAGGCACTACCCAGTGCTGCTCTGCTACTCTGTTCCCTAGCATTAGGATGAGAGTGAGGCACTACCCAGTGCTGCTCTGCTACTCTGTTCCCTAGCATTAGGATGAGAGTGAGGCACTACCCAGTGCTGCTCTGCTACTCTGTTCCCTAGCATTAGGATGAGAGTGAGGCACTACCCAGTGCTGCTCTGCTACTCTGTTCCCTAGCATTAGGATGAGAGTGAGGCACTACCCAGTGCTGCTCTGCTACTCTGTTCCCTAGCATTATGATGAGAGTGAGGCACTACCCAGTGCTGCTCTGCTACTCTGTTCCCTAGCATTATGATGAGAGTGAGGCACTACCCAGTGCTGCTCTGCTACTCTGTTCCCTAGCATTATGATGAGAGTGAGGCACTACCCAGTGCTGCTCTGCTACTCTGTTCCTAGCATTAGGATGAGAGTGAGGCACTACCCAGTGCTGCTCTGCTACTCTGTTCCCTAGCATTATGATGAGAGTGAGGCACTACCCAGTGCTGCTCTGCTACTCTGTTCCCTAGCATTAGGATGAGAGTGAGGCACTACCCAGTGCTGCTCTGCTACTCTGTTCCCTAGCATTAGGATGAGAGTGAGGCACTACCCAGTGCTGCTCTGCTACTCTGTTCCCTAGCATTAGGATGAGAGTGAGGCACTACCCAGTGCTGCTCTGCTACTCTGTTCCTAGCATTAGGATGAGAGTGAGGCACTACCCAGTGCTGCTCTGCTACTCTGTTCCTTAGCATTAGGATGAGAGTGAGGCACTACCCAGTGCTGCTCTGCTACTCTGTTCCCTAGCATTAGGATGAGAGTGAGGCACTACCCAGTGCTGCTCTGCTACTCTGTTCCCTAGCATTAGGATGAGAGTGAGGCACTACCCAGTGCTGCTCTGCTACTCTGTTCCCTAGCATTATGATGAGAGTGAGGCACTACCCAGTGCTGCTCTGCTACTCTGTTCCCTAGCATTAGGATGAGAGTGAGGCACTACCCAGTGCTGCTCTGCTACTCTGTTCCCTAGCATTAGGATGAGAGTGAGGCACTACCCAGTGCTGCTCTGCTACTCTGTTCCCTAGCATTAGGATGAGAGTGAGGCACTACCCAGTGCTGCTCTGCTACTCTGTTCCTAGCATTAGGATGAGAGTGAGGCACTACCCAGTGCTGCTCTGCTACTCTGTTCCCTAGCATTATGATGAGAGTGAGGCACTACCCAGTGCTGCTCTGCTACTCTGTTCCTAGCATTAGGATGAGAGTGAGGCACTACCCAGTGCTGCTCTGCTACTCTGTTCCCTAGCATTAGGATGAGAGTGAGGCACTACCCAGTGCTGCTCTGCTACTCTGTTCCCTAGCATTATGATGAGAGTGAGGCACTACCCAGTGCTGCTCTGCTACTCTGTTCCTTAGCATTATGATGAGAGTGAGGCACTACCCAGTGCTGCTCTGCTACTCTGTTCCCTAGCATTAGGATGAGAGTGAGGCACTACCCAGTGCTGCTCTGCTACTCTGTTCCCTAGCATTAGGATGAGAGTGAGGCACTACCCAGTGCTGCTCTGCTACTCTGTTCCCTAGCATTATGATGAGAGTGAGGCACTACCCAGTGCTGCTCTGCTACTCTGTTCCCTAGCATTAGGATGAGAGTGAGGCACTACCCAGTGCTGCTCTGCTACTCTGTTCCCTAGCATTAGGATGAGAGTGAGGCACTACCCAGTGCTGCTCTGCTACTCTGTTCCCTAGCATTATGATGAGAGTGAGGCACTACCCAGTGCTGCTCTGCTACTCTGTTCCCTAGCATTAGGATGAGAGTGAGGCACTACCCAGTGCTGCTCTGCTACTCTGTTCCCTAGCATTAGGATGAGAGTGAGGCACTACCCAGTGCTGCTCTGCTACTCTGTTCCCTAGCATTATGATGAGAGTGAGGCACTACCCAGTGCTGCTCTGCTACTCTGTTCCCTAGCATTATGATGAGAGTGAGGCACTACCCAGTGCTGCTCTGCTACTCTGTTCCCTAGCATTAGGATGAGAGTGAGGCACTACCCAGTGCTGCTCTGCTACTCTGTTCCTTAGCATTAGGATGAGAGTGAGGCACTACCCAGTGCTGCTCTGCTACTCTGTTCCCTAGCATTAGGATGAGAGTGAGGCACTACCCAGTGCTGCTCTGCTACTCTGTTCCCTAGCATTAGGATGAGAGTGAGGCACTACCCAGTGCTGCTCTGCTACTCTGTTCCCTAGCATTATGATGAGAGTGAGGCACTACCCAGTGCTGCTCTGCTACTCTGTTCCCTAGCATTAGGATGAGAGTGAGGCACTACCCAGTGCTGCTCTGCTACTCTGTTCCCTAGCATTAGGATGAGAGTGAGGCACTACCCAGTGCTGCTCTGCTACTCTGTTCCCTAGCATTAGGATGAGAGTGAGGCACTACCCAGTGCTGCTCTGCTACTCTGTTCCCTAGCATTAGGATGAGAGTGAGGCACTACCCAGTGCTGCTCTGCTACTCTGTTCCCTAGCATTAGGATGAGAGTGAGGCACTACCCAGTGCTGCTCTGCTACTCTGTTCCCTAGCATTAGGATGAGAGTGAGGCACTACCCAGTGCTGCTCTGCTACTCTGTTCCCTAGCATTAGGATGAGAGTGAGGCACTACCCAGTGCTGCTCTGCTACTCTGTTCCCTAGCATTATGATGAGAGTGAGGCACTACCCAGTGCTGCTCTGCTACTCTGTTCCCTAGCATTAGGATGAGAGTGAGGCACTACCCAGTGCTGCTCTGCTACTCTGTTCCCTAGCATTATGATGAGAGTGAGGCACTACCCAGTGCTGCTCTGCTACTCTGTTCCCTAGCATTAGGATGAGAGTGAGGCACTACCCAGTGCTGCTCTGCTACTCTGTTCCCTAGCATTAGGATGAGAGTGAGGCACTACCCAGTGCTGCTCTGCTACTCTGTTCCCTAGCATTATGATGAGAGTGAGGCACTACCCAGTGCTGCTCTGCTACTCTGTTCCCTAGCATTAGGATGAGAGTGAGGCACTACCCAGTGCTGCTCTGCTACTCTGTTCCCTAGCATTATGATGAGAGTGAGGCACTACCCAGTGCTGCTCTGCTACTCTGTTCCCTAGCATTAGGATGAGAGTGAGGCACTACCCAGTGCTGCTCTGCTACTCTGTTCCCTAGCATTATGATGAGAGTGAGGCACTACCCAGTGCTGCTCTGCTACTCTGTTCCCTAGCATTATGATGAGAGTGAGGCACTACCCAGTGCTGCTCTGCTACTCTGTTCCCTAGCATTAGGATGAGAGTGAGGCACTACCCAGTGCTGCTCTGCTACTCTGTTCCCTAGCATTAGGATGAGAGTGAGGCACTACCCAGTGCTGCTCTGCTACTCTGTTCCCTAGCATTAGGATGAGAGTGAGGCACTACCCAGTGCTGCTCTGCTACTCTGTTCCCTAGCATTAGGATGAGAGTGAGGCACTACCCAGTGCTGCTCTGCTACTCTGTTCCCTAGCATTAGGATGAGAGTGAGGCACTACCCAGTGCTGCTCTGCTACTCTGTTCCCTAGCATTATGATGAGAGTGAGGCACTACCCAGTGCTGCTCTGCTACTCTGTTCCCTAGCGTTAGGATGAGAGTGAGGCACTACCCAGTGCTGCTCTGCTACTCTGTTCCCTAGCATTATGATGAGAGTGAGGCACTACCCAGTGCTGCTCTGCTACTCTGTTCCTTAGCATTAGGATGAGAGTGAGGCACTACCCAGTGCTGCTCTGCTACTCTGTTCCTTAGCATTAGGATGAGAGTGAGGCACTACCCAGTGCTGCTCTGCTACTCTGTTCCCTAGCATTAGGATGAGAGTGAGGCACTACCCAGTGCTGCTCTGCTACTCTGTTCCCTAGCATTAGGATGAGAGTGAGGCACTACCCAGTGCTGCTCTGCTACTCTGTTCCTTAGCATTAGGATGAGAGTGAGGCACTACCCAGTGCTGCTCTGCTACTCTGTTCCCTAGCATTAGGATGAGAGTGAGGCACTACCCAGTGCTTCTCTGCTACTCTGTTCCTTAGCATTAGGATGAGAGTGAGGCACTACCCAGTGCTGCTCTGCTACTCTGTTCCCTAGCATTATGATGAGAGTGAGGCACTACCCAGTGCTGCTCTGCTACTCTGTTCCTTAGCATTAGGATGAGAGTGAGGCACTACCCAGTGCTGCTCTGCTACTCTGTTCCCTAGCATTATGATGAGAGTGAGGCACTACCCAGTGCTGCTCTGCTACTCTGTTCCTTAGCATTATGATGAGAGTGAGGCACTACCCAGTGCTACTCTGCTACTCTGTTCCCTAGCATTAGGATGAGAGTGAGGCACTACCCAGTGCTGCTCTGCTACTCTGTTCCTTAGCATTATGATGAGAGTGAGGCACTACCCAGTGCTGCTCTGCTACTCTGTTCCCTAGCATTATGATGAGAGTGAGGCACTACCCAGTGCTGCTCTGCTACTCTGTTCCCTAGCATTAGGATGAGAGTGAGGCACTACCCAGTGCTGCTCTGCTACTCTGTTCCCTAGCATTATGATGAGAGTGAGGCACTACCCAGTGCTGCTCTGCTACTCTGTTCCTTAGCATTAGGATGAGAGTGAGGCACTACCCAGTGCTGCTCTGCTACTCTGTTCCCTAGCATTATGATGAGAGTGAGACACTACCCAGTGCTGCTCTGCTACTCTGTTCCCTAGCATTATGATGAGAGTGAGGCACTACCCAGTGCTGCTCTGCTACTCTGTTCCTTAGCATTAGGATGAGAGTGAGGCACTACCCAGTGCTGCTCTGCTACTCTGTTCCTTAGCATTATGATGAGAGTGAGGCACTACCCAGTGCTGCTCTGCTACTCTGTTCCTTAGCATTAGGATGAGAGTGAGGCACTACCCAGTGCTGCTCTGCTACTCTGTTCCCTAGCATTATGATGAGAGTGAGGCACTACCCAGTGCTGCTCTGCTACTCTGTTCCCTAGCATTAGGATGAGAGTGAGGCACTACCCAGTGCTGCTCTGCTACTCTGTTCCCTAGCATTATGATGAGAGTGAGGCACTACCCAGTGCTGCTCTGCTACTCTGTTCCTTAGCATTATGATGAGAGTGAGGCACTACCCAGTGCTACTCTGCTACTCTGTTCCCTAGCATTAGGATGAGAGTGAGGCACTACCCAGTGCTGCTCTGCTACTCTGTTCCTTAGCATTATGATGAGAGTGAGGCACTACCCAGTGCTACTCTGCTACTCTGTTCCCTAGCATTAGGATGAGAGTGAGGCACTACTCAGTGCTACTCTGCTACTCTGTTCCCTAGCATTAGGATGAGAGTGAGGCACTACCCAGTACTGCTCTGCTACTCTGTTCCCTAGCATTATGATGAGAGTGAGGCATTACTCAGTGCTGCTCTGCTACTCTGTTCCCTAGCATTAGGATGAGAGTGAGGCACTACCCAGTGCTACTCTGCTACTCTGTTCCCTAGCATTAGGATGAGAGTGAGGCACTACCCAGTGCTGCTCTGCTACTCTGTTCCCTAGCATTAGGATGAGAGTGAGGCACTACCCAGTGCTGCTCTGCTACTCTGTTCCCTAGCATTAGGATGAGAGTGAGGCACTACCCAGTGCTGCTCTGCTACTCTGTTCCCTAGCATTAGGATGAGAGTGAGGCACTACCCAGTGCTGCTCTGCTACTCTGTTCCTTAGCATTAGGATGAGAGTGAGGCACTACCCAGTGCTGCTCTGCTACTCTGTTCCCTAGCATTAGGATGAGAGTGAGGCACTACCCAGTGCTGCTCTGCTACTCTGTTCCCTAGCATTATGATGAGAGTGAGGCACTACTCAGTGCTGCTCTGCTACTCTGTTCCCTAGCATTAGGATGAGAGTGAGGCACTACCCAGTGCTGCTCTGCTACTCTGTTCCCTAGCATTATGATGAGAGTGAGGCACTACCCATTGCTGCTCTGCTACTCTGTTCCTTAGCATTAGGATGAGAGTGAGGCACTACCCAGTGCTGCTCTGCTACTCTGTTCCCTAGCATTAGGATGAGAGTGAGGCACTACCCAGTGCTGCTCTGCTACTCTGTTCCTTAGCATTATGATGAGAGTGAGGCACTACCCAGTGCTGCTCTGCTACTCTGTTCCTTAGCATTAGGATGAGAGTGAGGCACTACCCAGTGCTGCTCTGCTACTCTGTTCCCTAGCATTATGATGAGAGTGAGGCACTACCCAGTGCTGCTCTGCTACTCTGTTCCCTAGCATTATGATGAGAGTGAGGCACTACCCAGTGCTGCTCTGCTACTCTGTTCCCTAGCATTAGGATGAGAGTGAGGCACTACCCAGTGCTGCTCTGCTACTCTGTTCCTTAGCATTAGGATGAGAGTGAGGCACTACCCAGTGCTGCTCTGCTACTCTGTTCCCTAGCATTAGGATGAGAGTGAGGCACTACCCAGTGCTGTTCTGCTACTCTGTTCCCTAGCATTAGGGTGAGAGTGAGGCACTACCCAGTGCTGCTCTGCTACTCTGTTCCCTAGCATTAGGATGAGAGTGAGGCACTACCCAGTGCTGCTCTGCTACTCTGTTCCTTAGCATTATGATGAGAGTGAGGCACTACCCAGTGCTGCTCTGCTACTCTGTTCCTTAGCGTTAGGATGAGAGTGAGGCACTACCCAGTGCTGCTCTGCTACTCTGTTCCTTAGCATTATGATGAGAGTGAGGCACTACCCAGTGCTGCTCTGCTACTCTGTTCCTTAGCATTAGGATGAGAGTGAGGCACTACCCAGTGCTGCTCTGCTACTCTGTTCCTTAGCATTAGGATGAGAGTGAGGCACTACCCAGTGCTGCTCTGCTACTCTGTTCCCTAGCATTAGGATGAGAGTGAGGCACTACCCAGTGCTGCTCTGCTACTCTGTTCCTTAGCATTAGGATGAGAGTGAGGCACTACCCAGTGCTGCTCTGCTACTCTGTTCCTTAGCATTAGGATGAGAGTGAGGCACTACCCAGTGCTGCTCTGCTACTCTGTTCCCTAGCATTAGGATGAGAGTGAGGCACTACCCAGTGCTGCTCTGCTACTCTGTTCCTTAGCATTAGGATGAGAGTGAGGCACTACCCAGTGCTGCTCTGCTACTCTGTTCCTTAGCATTATGATGAGAGTGAGGCACTACCCAGTGCTGCTCTGCTACTCTGTTCCTTAGCATTAGGATGAGAGTGAGGCACTACCCAGTGCTGCTCTGCTACTCTGTTCCCTAGCATTATGATGAGAGTGAGGCACTACCCAGTGCTGCTCTGCTACTCTGTTCCTTAGCATTATGATGAGAGTGAGGCACTACCCAGTGCTACTCTGCTACTCTGTTCCCTAGCATTAGGATGAGAGTGAGGCACTACCCAGTGCTGCTCTGCTACTCTGTTCCTTAGCATTATGATGAGAGTGAGGCACTACCCAGTGCTACTCTGCTACTCTGTTCCCTAGCATTATGATGAGAGTGAGGCACTACCCAGTGCTGCTCTGCTACTCTATTCCTTAGCATTAGGATGAGAGTGAGGCACTACCCAGTGCTACTCTGCTACTCTGTTCCCTAGCATTATGATGAGAGTGAGGCACTACCCAGTGCTGCTCTGCTACTCTGTTCCTTAGCATTAGGATGAGAGTGAGGCACTACCCAGTGCTGCTCTGCTACTCTGTTCCCTAGCATTATGATGAGAGTGAGACACTACCCAGTGCTGCTCTGCTACTCTGTTCCCTAGCATTATGATGAGAGTGAGGCACTACCCAGTGCTGCTCTGCTACTCTGTTCCCTAGCGTTAGGATGAGAGTGAGGCACTACCCAGTGCTGCTCTGCTACTCTGTTCCCTAGCGTTAGGATGAGAGTGAGGCACTACCCAGTGCTGCTCTGCTACTCTGTTCCCTAGCGTTAGGATGAGTGAGGCACTACCCAGTGCTGCTCTGCTACTCTGTTCCCTAGCGTTAGGATGAGAGTGAGGCACTACCCAGTGCTGCTCTGCTACTCTGTTCCCTAGCGTTAGGATGAGAGTGAGGCACTACCAAGTGCTGCTCTGCTACTCTGTTCCCTAGCGTTAGGATGAGAGTGAGGCACTACCCAGTGCTGCTCTGCTACTCTGTTCCCTAGCGTTAGGATGAGAGTGAGGCACTACCCAGTGCTGCTCTGCTACTCTGTTCCCTAGCGTTAGGATGAGAGTGAGGCACTACCCAGTGCTGCTCTGCTACTCTGTTCCCTAGCATTATGATGAGAGTGAGGCACTACCCAGTGCTGCTCTGCTACTCTGTTCCCTAGCGTTATGATGAGAGTGAGGCACTACCCAGTGCTGCTCTGCTACTCTGTTCCCTAGCGTTAGGATGAGAGTTATGATGAGAGTGAGGTTATGATGAGAGAGGCACTACCCAGTGCTGCTCTGCTACTCTGTTCCCTAGCGTTAGGATGAGAGTGAGGCACTACCCAGTGCTGCTCTGCTACTCTGTTCCCTAGCATTATGATGAGAGTGAGGCACTACCCAGTGCTGCTCTGCTACTCTGTTCCCTAGCATTAGGATGAGAGTGAGGCACTACCCAGTGCTGCTCTGCTACTCTGTTCCCTAGCATTAGGATGAGAGTGAGGCACTACCCAGTGCTGCTCTGCTACTCTGTTCCCTAGCATTATGATGAGAGTGAGGCACTACCCAGTGCTGCTCTGCTACTCTGTTCCCTAGCATTATGATGAGAGTGAGGCACTACCCAGTGCTGCTCTGCTACTCTGTTCCCTAGCGTTAGGATGAGAGTGAGGCACTACCCAGTGCTGCTCTGCTACTCTGTTCCCTAGCATTATGATGAGAGTGAGGCACTACCCAGTGCTGCTCTGCTACTCTGTTCCCTAGCATTAGGATGAGAGTGAGGCACTACCCAGTGCTGCTCTGCTACTCTGTTCCCTAGCATTTGGATGAGAGTGAGGCACTACCCAGTGCTGCTCTGCTACTCTGTTCCCTAGCATTAGGATGAGAGTGAGGCACTACCCAGTGCTGCTCTGCTACTCTGTTCCCTAGCGTTTAGGATGAGAGTGAGGCACTACCCAGTGCTGCTCTGCTACTCTGTTCCTTAGCATTAGGATGAGAGTGAGGCACTACCCAGTGCTGCTCTGCTACTCTGTTCCCTAGCGTTAGGATGAGAGTGAGGCACTACCCAGTGCTGCTCTGCTACTCTGTTCCCTAGCATTAGGATGAGAGTGAGGCACTACCCAGTGCTGCTCTGCTACTCTGTTCCCTAGCGTTAGGATGAGAGTGAGGCACTACCCAGTGCTGCTCTGCTACTCTGTTCCCTAGCATTAGGATGAGAGTGAGGCACTACCCAGTGCTGCTCTGCTACTCTGTTCCTAGCATTATGATGAGAGTGAGGCACTACATTAGGATGAGAGTGAGGCACTACCCAGTGCTGCTCTGCTACTCTGTTCCCTAGCATTATGATGAGAGTGAGGCACTACCCAGTGCTGCTCTGCTACTCTGTTCCCTAGCATTAGGATGAGAGTGAGGCACTACCCAGTGCTGCTCTGCTACTGAGGCACTGTTCCCTACTCTGTTCCCTAGCATTAGGATGAGAGTGAGGCACTACCCAGTGCTGCTCTGCTACTCTGTTCCCTAGCGTTAGGATGAGAGTGAGGCACTACCCAGTGCTGCTCTGCTACTCTGTTCCCTAGCATTATGATGAGAGTGAGGCACTACCCAGTGCTGCTCTGCTACTCTGTTCCCTAGCATTATGATGAGAGTGAGGCACTACCCAGTGCTGCTCTGCTACTCTGTTCCCTAGCATTAGGATGAGAGTGAGGCACTACCCAGTGCTGCTCTGCTACTCTGTTCCCTAGCATTATGATGAGAGTGAGGCACTACCCAGTGCTGCTCTGCTACTCTGTTCCTAGCATTAGGATGAGAGTGAGGCACTACCCAGTGCTGCTCTGCTACTCTGTTCCCTAGCATTAGGATGAGAGTGAAGCACTACCCAGTGCTGCTCTGCTACTCTGTTTCCTAGCATTAGGATGAGAGTGAGGTACTACCCAGTGCTGCTCTGCTACTCTGTTCCCTAGCATTATGATGAGAGTGAGGCACTACCCAGTGCTGCTCTGCTACTCTGTTCCCTAGCATTATGATGAGAGTGAGGCTACCCAGTGCTACTCTGCTACTCTGTTCCCTGGCATTATGATGAGAGTGAGGCACTACCCAGTGCTACTCTGCTACTCTGTTCCCTAGCATTAGGATGAGAGTGAGGCACTACCCAGTGCTGCTCTGCTACTCTGTTCCCTAGCATTAGGATGAGAGTGAGGCACTACCCAGTGCTGCTCTGCTACTCTGTTCCTTAGCATTAGGATGAGAGTGAGGCACTACCCAGTGCTACTCTGCTACTCTGTTCCCTAGCGTTAGGATGAGAGTGAGGCACTACCCAGTGCTGCTCTGCTACTCTGTTCCCTAGCATTAGGATGAGAGTGAGGCACTACCCAGTACTGCTCTGCTACTCTGTTCCCTAGCATTAGGATGAGAGTGAGGCACTACCCAGTGCTGCTCTGCTACTCTGTTCCCTAGCATTAGGATGAGTGAGGCACTACCCAGTGCTGCTCTGCTACTCTGTTCCTAGCATTAGGATGAGAGTGAGGCACTACCCAGTGCTGCTCTGCTACTCTGTTCCTAGCATTATGATGAGAGTGAGGCACTACCCAGTGCTGCTCTGCTACTCTGTTCCCTAGCATTAGGATGAGAGTGAGGCACTACCCAGTGCTGCTCTGCTACTCTGTTCCCTAGCATTAGGATGAGAGTGAGGCACTACCCAGTGCTGCTCTGCTACTCTGTTCCCTAGCATTATGATGAGAGTGAGGCACTACTCAGTGCTGCTCTGCTACTCTGTTCCCTAGCATTAGGATGAGAGTGAGGCACTACCCAGTGCTACTCTGCTACTCTGTTCCCTAGCATTATGATGAGAGTGAGACACTACCCAGTGCTGCTCTGCTACTCTGTTCCCTAGCATTAGGATGAGAGTGAAGCACTACCCAGTGCTGCTCTGCTACTCTGTTCCCTAGCATTAGGATGAGAGTGAGGCACTACCCAGTGCTGCTCTGCTACTCTGTTCCCTAGCATTAGGATGAGAGTGAGGCACTACCCAGTGCTGCTCTGCTACTCTGTTCCCTAGCATTAGGATGAGAGTGAGGCACTACCCAGTGTGCTGCTCTGCTACTCTGTTCCCTGGCATTATGATGAGAGTGAGGCACTACCCAGTGCTGCTCTGCTACTCTGTTCCCTAGCATTAGGATGAGAGTGAGGCACTACCCAGTGCTGCTCTGCTACTCTGTTCCTTAGCATTAGGATGAGAGTGAGGCACTACCCAGTGCTGCTCTGCTACTCTGTTCCTAGCATTAGGATGAGAGTGAGGCACTACCCAGTGCTGCTCTGCTACTCTGTTCCCTAGCATTAGGATGAGAGTGAGGCACTACCCAGTGCTGCTCTGCTACTCTGTTCCCTAGCATTAGGATGAGGAGTGAGGCACTACCCAGTGCTGCTCTGCTACTCTGTTCCCTAGCATTAGGATGAGAGTGAGGCACTACCCAGTGCTGCTCTGCTACTCTGTTCCTAGCATTAGGATGAGAGTGAGGCACTACCCAGTGCTGCTCTGCTACTCTGTTCCCTAGCATTAGGATGAGAGTGCTGCTCTGAGGCACTACCCAGTGCTGCTCTGCTACTCTGTTCCCTAGCATTATGATGAGAGTGAGGCACTACCCAGTGCTGCTCTGCTACTCTGTTCCCTAGCATTAGGATGAGAGTGAGGCACTACCCAGTGCTGCTCTGCTACTCTGTTCCCTAGCATTAGGATGAGAGTGAGGCACTACCCAGTGCTGCTCTGCTACTCTGTTCCCTAGCATTATGATGAGAGTGAGGCACTACCCAGTGCTGCTCTGCTACTCTGTTCCCTAGCATTAGGATGAGAGTGAGGCACTACCCAGTGCTGCTCTGCTACTCTGTTCCCTAGCATTAGGATGAGAGTGAGCACTCCCAGTGCTACTCTGTTCCTAGTGCTAGCATTAGGATGAGAGTGCTCAGTGCTGCTCTCTGTTCCCTAGCATTAGGATGAGAGTGAGGCACTACCCAGTGCTGTTCTGCTACTCTGTTCCCTAGCATTAGGATGAGAGTGAGGCACTACCCAGTGCTGCTCTGCTACTCTGTTCCCTAGCATTAGGATGAGAGTGAGGCACTACCCAGGCTGCTCTGCTACTCTGTTCCCTAGCATTAGATGAGAGTGAGGCACTACCCAGTGCTGCTCTGCTACTCTGTT
Organism: Oncorhynchus nerka; assembly: GCF_034236695.1. NCBI lineage: Eukaryota > Metazoa > Chordata > Actinopteri > Salmoniformes > Salmonidae > Oncorhynchus > Oncorhynchus nerka. Next base: position 36,418,648 of record NC_088416.1, read on the forward strand.
CCCTAGCATTGGGGATGAGAGTGAGGCACTACCCAGTGCTGCTCTGCTACCTCTGTTCCCTAGCATTAGATGAGAGTGAGGCACTTCAGTGCTGCTCTGCTTCCCTAGCATTAGATGAGAGTGAGGCACTACCCAGTGCTGCTCTGCTACCTGTTCCCTAGCATTATGATGAGAGTGAGGCACTACTCAGTGCTGCTCTGCTACTCTGTTCCCCTAGCATTAGGATGAGAGTGAGGCACTACCCAGTGCTACTCTGCTACTCTGTTCCTAGCATTAGGATGAGAGTGAGGCACTACCCAGTGCTACTTCTGCTACTCTGTTCCCTAGCATTAGGATGAGAGTGAGGCACTACCCAGTGCTGCTCTGCTACTCTGTTCCCTAGCATTAGGATGAGAGTGAGGCACTACCCAGTGCTGCTCTGCTACTCTGTTCCCTAGCATTAGGGATGAGAGTGAGGCACTACCCAGTGCTGCTCTGCTACTCTGTCTCTAGCATTATGATGAGAGTGAGGCAGTACCCAGTGCTGCTCTGCTACTCTGTTCCCTGGCATTATGATGAGTGAGGCACTACCCAGTGCTGCTCTGCTACTCTGTTCCCTAGCATTAGGATGAGTGAGGCACTACCCAGTGCTGCTCTGCTACTCTGTCCCTAGCATTAGATGAGAGTGAGGCACTACCTAGTGCTGCTCTGCTACTCTGTTCCCTAGCATTATGATGAGAGTGAGGCACTACCCAGTGCTGCTCTAGCTACTCTGTTCCCTAGCATTAGGATGAGAGTGAGGCACTACCCAGTGCTGCTCTGCTACTCTGTTCCCTAGCATTAGGATGAGAGTGAGGCACTACCCAGTGCTACTCTGCTACTCTGTTCCCTAGCATTAGGATGAGAGTGAGGCACTACCCAGGCATGCTCTTGCTACTCTGTTCCCTAGCATTAGGGATGAGAGTGAGGCACTACCCAGTGCTACCTGCTACTCTGTTCCCTAGCATTAGGATGAGAGTGAGGCACTATCCAGTGCCGCTGCTACTCTGTTCCCTAGCATTAGGATGAGAGTGAGGCACCCAGGCATGCTCTGCTACTCTGTTCCCTAGCATTAGATGAGAGTGAGGCACCACCCAGTGCTACTCTGCTACTCTGTTCCCTAGCATTAGGATGAGAGTGAGGCA